>NW_027141973.1:0-52470 GCF_036365525.1 Heterodontus francisci
GGAGGAGGAGGAGGGGGGAGGAGGAGGAGGTGGGAGTCGGGGGAGGAGGAGGAGGGGGGAGGAGGAGGAGGGGGGAGTCGGGAGAGGGGGAGGAGGTGGGAGCGTCGGGGGAGGAGGTGGGAGAGTCGGGGGAGGAGGTGGGAGAGTCGGGGGAGGAGGTGGGAGAGTCGGGGGAGGAGGAGGAGGTGGGAGTCGGGGGAGGAGGAGGAGGTGGGAGTCGGGGGAGGAGGAGGAGGTGGGAGTCGGGGAGGAGGAGGAGGTGGGAGTCGGGGGAGGTGGGAGTCGGGGGAGGAGGAGGAGGTGGGAAAGTCGGGGGAGGGGGAGGAGGTGGGAGAGTCGGGGGAGGAGGTGGGAGAGTCGGGGGAGGAGGTGGGAGAGTCGGGGGAGGAGGTGGGAGAGTCGGGGGAGGAGGTGGGAGAGTCGGGGGAGGAGGTGGGAGAGTCGGGGGAGGGGGAGGAGGTGGGAGAGTCGGGGGAGGGGGAGGAGGTGGGAGAGTCGGGGGAGGGGGAGGAGGTGGGAGAGTCGGGGGAGGGGGAGGAGGTGGGAGAGTCGGGGGAGGGGGAGGAGGTGGGAGAGTCGGGGGAGGGGGAGGAGGTGGGAGAGTCGGGGGAGGGGGAGGAGGTGGGAGAGTCGGGGGAGGAGGTGGGAGAGTCGGGGGAGGATGAGGACGTGGGAGAGTCGCGGGAGGTGGAGGAGGTTCGAGAGTAGGGGGAGGAGGAGGAGGAGGTGGGAGGTGGAGGAGGAAGAGGAGGTGGGAGGTTGGAGAGGGAGGAGGAAGAGGAGGTTGGAGGGGGCGGAGGAAGAGTAGGTGGGAAAGTCGGGGGAGGAAGAGGAGGTGGGGGAGTCGGGGGAGGAAGAGGAGTCGGGGGAGGAAGAGGAGGTGGGGGAGTCGGGGGAGGAAGAGGAGGTGGGGGAGTCGGGGGAGGAAGAGGAGGTGGGGGAGTCGGGGGAGGAAGAGGAGGTGGGGGAGTCGGGGGAGGAAGAGGAGGTGGGGTAGTCGGGGGAGGAAGAGGAGGTGGGGGAGTCGGGGGAGGAAGAGGAGGTGAGGGAGTCGGGGGAGGAAGAGGAGGTGGGGGAGTCGGGGGAGGAAGAGGAGGTGGGAGAGTCGGGGGAGGAAGAGGAGGTGGGAGAGTCGTGGGAGGGGGAGGAGAAAAAGGAGGTGGAAGAGGAGGAGGGAGAGTCGGGGGGGAGGAGGAGTAGGGTGGGAAGTGGAAGAGAGTCGGGGGGGGGAGGAGGAGGAGGGAAAGTCGGGTTCCCTGCGGGAGGATAGGGTATTCTCGGTGAGGGGGAGGCGGTTACCCTCCCAATCTGCAATCCATCCTGGCACTGCCTCTTCTATTCTCCCAGTCTGTAATTCATCCTGGTATTGCCTTTATTACCCTCCTAGTCTGTAATCCATCCTGGCACTGCCTCTTTTATCCACCCAGTCTGTAATCCATCCTGGCACTGCCTCTTTTATCCTCCCAGTCTGTAATTCATCCTGGCACTGCCTCTTTTATCCACCCAGTCTGTAATCCATCCTGGCACTGCCTCTTTTATCCACCCAGTCTGTAATCCATCCTGGCACTGCCTCTTTTATCCTCCCAGTCTGTAATTCATCCTGGCACTGCCTCTTTTATCCACCCAGTCTGTAATCCATCCTGGCACTGCCTCTTTTATCCACCCAGTCTGTAATCCATCTTGGCACTGCCTCTTCTTTCCTCCCAGTCTGTAATCCATCCTGGCACTGCCTCTTTTATCCTCCCAGTCTGTAATCCATCCTGGCACTGCCTCTTTTATCCTCCCAGTCTGTAATCCATCCTGGCACTGCCTCTTTTATCCACCCAATCTGCAATCCATCCTGGCACTGCCTCTTCTATTCTCCCAGTCTGTAATTCATCCTGGTATTGCCTTTATTACCCTCCTAGTCTGTAATCCATCCTGGCACTGCCTCTTTTATCCACCCAGTCTGTAATCCATCCTGGCACTGCCTCTTTTATCCTCCCAGTCTGTAATTCATCCTGGCACTGCCTCTTTTATCCACCCAGTCTGTAATCCATCCTGGCACTGCCTCTTTTATCCACCCAGTCTGTAATCCATCCTGGCACTGCCTCTTTTATCCTCCCAGTCTGTAATTCATCCTGGCACTGCCTCTTTTATCCACCCAGTCTGTAATCCATCCTGGCACTGCCTCTTTTATCCACCCAGTCTGTAATCCATCTTGGCACTGCCTCTTCTTTCCTCCCAGTCTGTAATCCATCCTGGCACTGCCTCTTTTATCCTCCCAGTCTGTAATCCATCCTGGCACTGCCTCTTTTATCCTCCCAGTCTGTAATCCATCCTGGCACTGCCTCTTTTATCCACCCAGTCTGTAATCCATTTTGGCACTGCCTCTTCTTTCCTCCCAGTCCATAATCCATCTTGGCACTGCCTCCTCTTTCCTCCCAGTCTGTAATCCATCCTGGCACTGCCTCTTTTATCCTCCCAGTCTGTAATCCATCCTGGCACTGCCTCTTTTACCCTCCCAGTCTGTAATCCATCCTGGCACTGCCTCTTTTATCCTCCCAGCCTGTAATCCATCCTGGCACTGCCTCCTTTATCCACCCAGTCTGCAATCCATCCTGGCACTGCCTCTTCTTTCTTCCCAGTCTGTAATCCATCCTGGCACTGCCTCTTCTTTCCTCCCAGTCTGTAATCCATCCTGGCACTGCCTCTTTTATCCTCCCAGTCTGTAATCCATCCTGGCACTGCCTCCTTTATCCACCCAGTCTGTAATCCATCCTGGCACTGCCTCTTCTTTCCTCCCAGTTTGTGAACCATCCTTGCACTACCTCTTCTATCCTCCCAGTCTGTAATCCATCCTGGCACTGCCTCTTTTATCCTCCCAGTCTAATCCATCCTGGCACTGCCTCTTTTATCCACCCAGTCTGTAAGCCATCCTGGCACTGCCTCTTCTTTCCTCCCAGTCTGTCATCCATCCTGGCACTGCCTCTTTTATCCACCCAGTCTGTAATCCATCCTGGCACTGCCTCTTTTATCCACCCAGTCTGTAATCCATCCTGGCACTGCCTCTTTTATCCTCCCAGTCTGTAATCCATCCTGGCACTGCCTCTTTTAACCTCCCAGTCTGTAATCCATCCTGGCTCTGTCTCTTTTACCCTCCCAGTCTGTAATCCATGCTGGCACTGCCTCTTTTACCCTCCCAGTCTGCAATCCATCCTGGCACTGTCTCTTTTACCCTCCCAGTCTGTAATCCATCGTGGCACTGCCTCTTTTGCCCTCCCAGTCTGTAATCCATCCTGGCACTGCCTCTTTCACCCTCCCAGTCTGTAATCCATCCTGGCACTGTCTCTTTTACCCTCCCAGTCTGTGATCCATCTTGGCACTGCCTCTTTTATCCTCCCAGTCTGTAATTCATCCTGGTATTCCCTTTATTATCCTGCCAGTCTGTAATCCATCGTGGCACTGCCTCTTCTTTCCTCCCAGTCTGTAATCCATCCTGGCACTGCCTCTTTTATCCTCCCAGTCTGTAATCCATCCTGGCACTGCCTCTTCTTTCCTCCCAGACTGTAATCCATCCTGGCACTGCCTCTTTTATCCTCCCAGTCTGTAATCCATGCTGGCACTGCCTCTTTTACCCTCCCAGTGCGCAATCCATCCTGGCACTGCCTCTTTTAACCTCCCAGTCTGTAATCCATCCTGGCTCTGTCTCTTTTACCCTCCCAGTCTGTAATCCATCCTGGCACTGTCTCTTTTACCCTCCCAGTCTGTAATCCATCGTGGCACTGCCTCTTTTGCCCTCCCAGTCTGTAATCCATCCTGGCCTGCCTCTTTCACCCTCCCAGTCTGTAATCCATCCTGGCACTGTCTCTTTTACCCTCCCAGTCTGTGATCCATCTTGGCACTGCCTCTTTTATCCTCCCAGTCTGTAATTCATCCTGGTATTCCCTTTATTATCCTGCCAGTCTGTAATCCATCGTGGCACTGCCTCTTCTTTCCTCCCAGTCTGTAATCCATCCTGGCACTGCCTCTTTTATCCTCCCAGTCTGTAATCCATCCTGGCACTGCCTCTTCTTTCCTCCCAGACTGTAATCCATCCTGGCACTGCCTCTTTTATCCTCCCAGTCTGTAATCCATGCTGGCACTGCCTCTTTTACCCTCCCAGTGCGCAATCCATCCTGGCACTGCCTCTTTTATCCTCCCAGACTGTAATCCAACCTGGCACTGCCTCTTCCTTCCTCCCAGTCTGTAATCCATCCTGGCACTGCCTCTTTTATCCACCCAGCCTGCAATCCATCCTGGCACTGCCTCTTCTTTCCTCCCAGTCTGTAATCCATCCTGGCACTGCCTCTTTTGTCCTCCCAGTCTGTAATCCATCCTGGCACTGCCTCTTCTTTCCTCCCAGTCTGTGAACCATCCTGGCACTACCTCTTCTATCCTCCCAGTCTGTAATCCATCCTGGCACTGCCTCTTTTACCCTCCCAGTCTGTAATCCATCCTGGCACTGTCTCTTTTATCCTCCCAGTCTGTAATCCATCCTGGCACTGCCTCTTTTATCCACCCAGTCTGTAATCCATCCTGGCACTGCCTCTTTTATCCTCCCAGTCTGTAATCCATCCTGGCACTGCCTCTTTTAACCTCCCAGTCTGTAATCCATCCTGGCACTGCCTCTTTTAACCTCCCAGTCTGTAATCCATCCTGGCTCTGTCTCTTTTACCCTCCCAGTCTATAATCCATGCTGGCACTGCCTCTTTTACCCTCCCAGTCTGTAATCCATCCTGGCTCTGCCTCTTTTACCCTCCCAGTCTGTAATCCATCTTGGCCACTGCCTCTTGTATCCTCCCAGTCTGTAATTCATCCTGGTATTCCCTTTATTATCCCCCCAGTCTGTAATCCATCCTGGCACTGTCTCTTTTACCCTCCCAGTCTGGAATCCATCCTGGCTCTGTCTCTTTTACCCTCCCAGTCTGTAATCCATCCTGGCACTGCCTCTTTTATCCTCCCATTCTGTAATCCATCCTGGCTCTGTCTCTTTTACCTTCCCAGTCTGTAATCCATGCTGGCACTGCCTCTTTTACCCTCCCAGTCTGTAATCCATCCTGGCACTGTCTCTTTTACCCTCCCAGTCTGTAGACCATTGTGGCACTGCCTCTTTTGCCCTCCCAGTCTGTAATCCATCCTGGCACTGCCTCTTTCACCCTCCCAGTCTGTAATCCATCCTGGCACTGTCTCTTTTAACCTCCCAGTCTGTAATCCATCTTGGCACTGCCTCTTTTATCCTCCCGGTCTGTAATTCATCCTGGTATTCCCTTTATTATCCTCCCAGTCTGTAATCCATTCTGGCACTGCCTCTTTTATCCACCCAGTCTGTAATCCATCCTGGCACTGCCTCTTTTATCCTCCCAGTCTGGACTTCATCCTGGTATTCCCTTTATTATCCTCCCATTCTGTAATCCATCCTGGCACTGCCTCTTCTTTCCTCCCAGTCTGTAATCCATCCTGGCACTGCCTCTTTTATCCTCCCAGTCTGTAATCCATCCTGGCACTGCCTCTTTTATCCTCCCTCTCTGTAATCCATCCTGGCACTGCCTCTTTTATCCTCCCAGTCTGTAATCCATCCTGGCACTGCCTCTTTTATTTTCCAGTCTGTAATCCATCCTGGCACTGCCTCTTTTATCCTCCCGGTCTGTAATCCATCCTGGCACTGCCTCTTTTCTCCTCCCAGTCTGTAATTCATCCTTGCACTGCCTCTGTAACCCTCCCAGTCTGTAATCCATCCTGGCACTGCCTCTTTTACCCTCCCAGTGCACAATCCATCCTGGCACTGCCTCTTTTATCCTCCCAGTCTGTAATCCATCCTGGCACTGCCTCTTTTATCCTCCCAGTCTGTAATCCATCCTGGCACTGCCTCTTTTCTCCTCCCAGTCTGTAATTCATCCTTGCACTGCCTCTGTAACCCTCCCAGTCTGTAATCCATCCTGGCACTGCCTCTTTTATCCTCCCAGTCTGTAATCCATCCTGGCACTGCCTCTTTTATCCTCCCAGTCTGTAATCCATCCTGGCACTGCCTCTTTTATCCTCCCAGTCTGTAATCCATCCTGGCACTGCCTCTTTTATCCTCCCAGTCTGTAATCCATCCTGGCACTGCCTCTTTTATCCTCCCTGTCTGTAATTCATCCTGGCACTGCCTCTTTTATCCTCCCTGTCTGTAATCCATCCTGGCACTGCCTCTTTTATCCTCCCAGTCTGTAATCCATCCTGGCACTGCCTCTTTTTTCCTCCCAGTCTGTAATCCATCCTGGCACTGCCTCTTTTATCCTCCCTGTCTGTAATTCATCCTGGCACTGCCTCTTTTATCCTCCCTGTCTGTAATCCATCCTGGCACTGCCTCTTTTATCCTCCCAGTCTGTAATCCATCCTGGCACTGCCTCTTTTATCCTCCCTGTCTGTAATTCATCCTGGCACTGCCTCTTTTATCCTCCCTGTCTGTAATCGATCCTGGCACTGCCTCTTTTATCCTCCCAGTCTGTAATCCATCCTGGCACTGCCTCTTTTATCCTCCCATTCTAATCTATCCTGGCACTGCCTCTTTTATCCTCCCAGTCTGTAATTCATCCTGGCACTGCCTCTTTTATCCTCCCAGTCTGTAATTCATCCTGGCACTGCCTCTTTTATCCTCCCTGTCTGTAATTCATCCTGGCACTGCCTCTTTTATCCTCCCAGTCTGTAATTCATCCTGGCACTGCCTCTTTTATCCTCCCTGTCTGTAATTCATCCTGGCACTGCCTCTTTTATCCTCCCAGTCTGTAATCCATCCTGGCACTGCCTCTTTTATCCTCCCAGTCTGTAATTCATCCTGGCACTGCCTCTTTTACCCTCCCAGTGCGCAATCCATCCTGGCACTGCCTCTGTAACCCTCCCAGTCTGTAATCCATCCTGGCACTGTCTCTTTTATCCTCCCAGTCTATAATCCATCCTGGCACTGCCTCTGTAACCCTCCCATTGCGCAATCCATCCTGGCACTGCCTCTGTAACCCTCCCAGTGCGCAATCCATCCTGGCACTGCCTCTTTTATCCTCCCAGTCTGTAATCCATCCTGGCACTGCCTCTTTTATCCTCCCAGTCTGTAATCCATCCTGGCCCTGCCTCTTTTATCCTCCCAGTCTGTAATCCATCCTGGCACTGCCTCTTTTATCCTCCCAGTTTGTCATCCATCCTGGCCCAGCCTCTTTTATCCTCCCTGTCTGTAATTCATCCTGGCCCTGCCTTTTTTAACCTCCCAGTCTATAATCCATGCTGGCACTGCCTCTTTTAACCTCCCAGTCTATAATCCATCCTGGCACTGCCTCTTTTATCCTCCCAGTCTATAATCCATCCTGGCACTGCCTCTTTTATCCTCCCTGTCTGTAATTCATCCTGGCCCTGCCTTTTTTAACCTCCCAGTCTATAATCCATGCTGGCACTGCCTCTTTTAACCTCCCAGTCTATAATCCATCCTGGCACTGCCTCTTTTATCCTCCCTGTCTGTAATTCATCCTGGCACTGCCTCTTTTATCCTCCCAGTCTGTAATCCATCCTGGCACTGCCTCTTTTATCCTCCCAGTCTGTAATCCATCCTGGCCCTGCCTCTTTTATCCTCCCTGTCTGTACTTCATCCTGGCACTGCCTCTTTTATCCTCCCAGTCTGTAATCCATCCTGGCACTGCCTCTTTTATCTTCCCAGTCTGTAATTCATCCTGGCACTGCCTCTTTTATCCTCCCAGTCTGTAATCCATCCTGGCACTGCCTCTTTTATCCTCCCAGTCTGTAATCCATCCTGGCCCTGCCTCTTTTATCCTCCCTGTCTGTACTTCATCCTGGCACTGCCTCTTTTATCCTCCCAGTCTGTAATCCATCCTGGCACTGCCTCTTTTATCTTCCCAGTCTGTAATTCATCCTGGCACTGCCTCTTTTATCCTCCCAGTCTGTAATCCATCCTGGCACTGCCTCTTTTATCCTCCCAGTCTGTAATCCATCCTGGCCCTGCCTCTTTTATCCTCCCTGTCTGTACTTCATCCTGGCACTGCCTCTTTTATCCTCCCAGTCTGTAATCCATCCTGGCACTGCCTCTTTTATCCTCCCTGTCTGTAATCCATCCTGGCACTGCCTCTTTTATCCTCCCAGTCTGTAATCCATCCGGACACTGCCTCTTTTATCCTCCCAGTATGTAATCGATCCTGGTTCTGTCTCTTTTATCCTCCCAGTCTGTAATCCATCCTGGCACTGCCTCTTTTATCCTCCCAGTCTGTAATCCATCCTGACACTGCCTCTTTTATCCTCCCAGTCTGTAATCGATCCTGGTTCTGTCTCTTTTATCCTCCCAGTCTGTAATCCATCCTGGCACTGCCTCTTTTATCCTCCCTGTCTGTAATCCATCCTGGCACTGCCTCTTTTATCCTCCCAGTCTGTAATCCATCCTGGCACTGCCTCTTTTATCCTCCCAGTCTGTAATCCATCCTGGCACTGCCTCTTTTATCCTCCCAGTCTAATCCATCCTGGCACTGCCTCTTTTATCCTCCCAGTCTGTAATCCATCCTGGCACTGCCTCTTTTATCCTCCCAGTCTGTAATCCATCCTGGCACTGCCTCTTTTATCCTCCCAGTCTGTAATCCATCCTGGCACTGCCTCTTTTATCCTCCCAGTCTGTAATCCATCCTGGCACTGCCTCTTTTATCCTCCCAGTCTGTAATCCATCCTGGCACTGCCTCTTTTATCCTCCCAGTCTGTAAGTCATCCTGGCACTGCCTGTTTTATACTCCCAGTCTGTAATCCATCCTGACACTGCCTCTTTTATCCTCCCAGTCTGTAATCGATCCTGGTTCTGTCTCTTTTATCCTCCCAGTCTGTAATTCATCCTGGCACTGCCTCTTTTATCCTCCCAGTCTGTAATCCATCCTGGCACTGCCTGTTTTATACTCCCAGTCTGTAATCCATCCTGACACTGCCTCTTTTATCCTCCCAGTCTGTAATCGATCCTGGTTCTGTCTCTTTTATCCTCCGTCTGTAATCGATCCTGGTTCTGTCTCTTTTACCCTCCCAGTCTGTAATCCATCCTGGCACTGCCTCTTTTGTCCTCCCAGTCTGTAATCCATCCTGGCACTGCCTCTTTTATCCTCCCAGTCTGTAATCCATCCTGGCACTGCCTCTTTTATCCTCACAGTCTGTAATCCATCCTGGCACTGCCTCTTTTATCCTCACAGTCTGTAATCCATCCTGGCACTGCCTCTTTTATCCTCCCAGTCTGTAATCCATCCTGGCACTGCCTCTTTTATCCTCCCAGTCTGTAATCCATCCTGGCACTGCCTCTTTTATCCTCCCAGTCTGTAATCCATCCTGACACTGCCTCTTTTATCCTCCCAGTCTGTAATCCATCCTGACACTGCCTCTTTTATCCTCCCAGTCTGTTATCCATCCTGGCACTGCCTCTTTTATCCTCCCAGTCTGTAAGTCATCCTGGCACTGCCTCTTTTATCCTCCCAGTCTGTTATCCATCCTGACACTGCCTCTTTTATCCTCCCAGTCTGTAAGTCATCCTGGCACTGCCTCTTTTATCCTCCCAGTCTGTAAGTCATCCTGGCACTGCCTCTTTTATCCTCCCAGTCTGTTATCCATCCTGACACTGCCTCTTTTATCCTCCCAGTCTGTAAGTCATCCTGGCACTGCCTCTTTTATCCTCCCAGTCTGTAAGTCATCCTGGCACTGCCTCTTTTATCCTCCCAGTCTGTAATCCATCCTGGCACTGCCTCTTTTATCCTCCCAGTCTATAATCCATCCTGACACTGCCTCTATTCCCCACCAATGCTGTCGATCAGGATGTGCTAATTGCCAAGCAGGACGTGATATCGAAAGCTGGTCCAGCGATACTTCAGGCTTTCGCCTTGGCTTCTCCTTTGAGCTGGTTTGGATGAGGACAGAGCAAGCCATTTGAGTCCTATTGTGTTAAGAACTCGCAGTCATGGCTTCTGCTGTTTGTATTTCGAAATCATCAGAATTCTGTCCTTTATTCTGGTGCCTCCCTCATGGGCAGACGAACACCCACAGGTGATCACTTAAAAATCTGTAGATTACTGAAGAAATCGGTTTAAAGTTAATATGTGGCCATTGAGGTGCCATTGTACATCGCAGGAAGGTTCATGCACAACCCAACAGCAAACTACCAGCCAGATCACTGTGATTCGTAACGCCCAGACAGCTGCGGTACTGATGAAAACAGTGTGGGATAACTGAACACAGGCAGAGTGGGACTGTGTGAGATAACTGAACACAGGCACGGTGGGACAGTGTGAGATAACTGAACACAGGCAGAGTGGGAAAGTGGGAGATAACTGAACACAGGCACTGTGGGACAGTGTGAGATAACTGAACACAGGCAGAGTGG
The DNA here is from genome assembly GCF_036365525.1 of Heterodontus francisci. NCBI lineage: Eukaryota > Metazoa > Chordata > Chondrichthyes > Heterodontiformes > Heterodontidae > Heterodontus > Heterodontus francisci. Next base: position 10,397 of record NW_027141973.1, read on the forward strand.
GAAAGTGGGAGATAACTGAACACAGGCACGGTGGGACAGTGTGAGATAACTGAACACAGGCAGAGTGGGACAGTGTGAGATAAGTGAACACAGGCAGGGTGGGACAGTGTGAGATAACTGAACACAGGCAGGGTGAGACTGTGAGAGCTGAACACAGGCAGAGTGGGACTGTGGGAGATAACTGAACACAGGCAGGGTGAGACAGTGTGAGAGCTGAACACAGGCAGGGTGGAACAGTGTGAGAGCTGAACACAGGCAGAGTGGGACAGTGTGAGATAACTGAACACAGGCAGGATGGGACAGTGTGAGATAACTGAACACAGGCAGGGTGGGACAGTGTGAGATAACTGAACACAGGCAGGGTGGGACAGTGTGAGATAACTGAACACAGGCAGGGTGGGACAGTGTGAGATAACTGAACACAGGCAGGGTGGGACAGTGTGAGAGCTGAACACAGGCAGGGTGGGACAGTGTGAGAGCTGAACACAGGCAGGGTGAGACAGTGAGAGCTGAACACAGGCAGGGTGCGACAGTGTGAGATAACTGAACACAAGCAGGGTGGGACAGTGTGAGATAACTGAACACAGGCACGGTGGGACAGTGTGAGATAACTGAACACAGGCACGGTGGGACAGTGTGAGATAACTGAACACAGGCACGGTGGGACAGTGTGAGATAACTGAACACAGGCAGGGTGGGACAGTGTGAGATAACTGAACACAGGCACGGTGGGACAGTGTGAGATAACTGAGCACAGGCAGAGTGGGAGAGTGGGAGATAACTGAACACAGGCACGGTGGGACAGTGTGAGATAACTGAACACAGGCACGGTGGGACAGTGTGAGATAACTGAACACAGGCACGGTGGGACAGTGTGAGATAACTGAACACAGGCACGGTGGGACAGTGTGAGATAACTGAACACAGGCACGGTGGGACAGTGTGAGATAACTGAACACAGGCACGGTGGGACAGTGTGAGATAACTGAACACAGGCAGGGTGGGACAGTGTGAAATAACTGAACACAGGCAGGGTGGGACAGTGTGAGATAACTGAACACAGGCAGGGTGGCACGTTGTGAAATAACTGAACACAGGCAGGGTGGGACAGTGTGAGAGCTGAACATAGGCAGGGTGGGACAGTGTGAGAGCTGAACACAGGCAGAGTGGGACAGTGTGAGATAACTGAACACAGGCAGGGTGGGACTGTGTGAGATAACTGAACACAGGCAGGGTGGGACTGTGTGAGATAACTGAACACAGGCAGGGTGGGACAGTGTGAGATAACTGAACACAGGCAGGGTGGGACAGTGTGAGATAACTGAACACAGGCAGGGTGGGACAGTGTGAGATAACTGAACACAGGCAGGGTGGGACAGTGTGAGATAACTGAACACAGGCAGGGTGGGGCAGTGTGAGAGCTGAACACAGGCAGGGTGGGGCAGTGTGAGAGCTGAACACAGGCAGGGTGGGACTGTGTGAGAGCTGAACACAGGCAGGGTGGGACTGTGTGAGAGCTGAACACAGGCAGGGTGGGACTGTGTGAGAGCTGAACACAGGCAGGGTGGGACTGTGTGAGAGCTGAACACAGGCAGGGTGGGTCTGTGTGAGAGCTGAACACAGGCAGGGTGGGTCTGTGTGAGAGCTGAACCCAGGCAGGGTGGGACTGTGTGAGAGCTGAACCCAGGCAGGGTGCGACAGTGTGAGAGCTGAACACAGGCAGGGTGGGACTGTGTGAGAGCTGAACACAGGCAGGGTGGGACTGTGTGAGAGCTGAACACAGGCAGGGTGGGACTGTGTGAGAGCTGAACACAGGCAGGGTGGGACAGTGTGAGATAACTGAACACAGGCAGGGTGGGACAGTGTGAGAGCTGAACACAGGCAGAGTGGGACAGTGTGAGATAACTGAACACAGGCAGGGTGCGACAGTGTGAGATAGCTGAACACAGGCAGGGTGGGACTGTGTGAGATAACTGAACACAGGCAGGGTGGGACAGTGTGAGATAACTGAACACAGGCAGGGTGGGACAGTGTGAGATAACTGAACACAGGCAGGGTGGGACAGTGTGAGATAACTGAACACAGGCAGGGTGGGACAGTGTGAGATAACTGAACACGGGCAGGGTGGGACAGTGTGAGATCCGAACACGGGCAGGGTGGGACAGTGAGAGCTGAACACAGGCAGGGTGGGACAGTGTGAGATAACTGAACACAGGCAGGGTGGCACGTTGTGAAATAACTGAACACAGGCAGGGTGGGACAGTGTGAGAGCTGAACACAGGCAGGGTGGGACAGTGTGAGAGCTGAACACAGGCAGAGTGGGACAGTGTGAGATAACTGAACACAGGCAGGGTGGGACAGTGTGGGATAACTGAACACAGGCAGGGTGGGACAGTGTGAGATAACTGAACACAGGCAGGGTGGGACAGTGTGAGATAACTGAACACAGGCAGGGTGGGACAGTGTGAGATAACTGAACACAGGCAGGGTGGGACAGTGTGAGATAACTGAACACGGGCAGGGTGGGACAGTGTGAGATCCGAACACGGGCAGGGTGGGACAGTGAGAGCTGAACACAGGCAGGGTGGGACAGTGTGAGATAACTGAACACAGGCAGGGTGGCACGTTGTGAAATAACTGAACACAGGCAGGGTGGGACAGTGTGAGATAACTGAACACAGGCAGGGTGGGACAGTGTGAGATAACTGAACACAGGCAGGGTGGGACAGTGTGAGATAACTGAACACAGGCAGGGTGAGACAGTATGAGAGCTGAACACAGGCAGGGTGGGACAGTGTGGGATAACTGAACACAGGCAGGGTGGGACAGTGTGGGATAACTGAACACAGGCAGGGTGGGACAGTGTGAGATAACTGAACACAGGCAGGGTGGGACAGTGTGAGATAACTGAACACAGGCAGGGTGGGACAGTGTGAGATAACTGAACACAGGCAGGGTGGGACAGTGTGAGATAACTGAACATGGGCAGGGTGGGACAGTGTGAGATCCGAACACGGGCAGGGTGGGACAGTGAGAGCTGAACACAGGCAGGGTGGGACAGTGTGAGATAACTGAACACAGGCAGGGTGGCACGTTGTGAAATAACTGAACACAGGCAGGGTGGGACAGTGTGAGAGCTGAACATAGGCAGGGTGGGACAGTGTGAGAGCTGAACACAGGCAGAGTGGGACAGTGTGAGATAACTGAACACAGGCAGGGTGGGACTGTGTGAGATAACTGAACACAGGCAGGGTGGGACAGTGTGAGATAACTGAACACAGGCAGGGTGGGACAGTGTGAGATAACTGAACACAGGCAGGGTGGGGCAGTGTGAGAGCTGAACACAGGCAGGGTGGAGCAGTGTGAGAGCTGAACACAGGCAGGGTGGGACTGTGTGAGAGCTGAACACAGGCAGGGTGGGACTGTGTGAGAGCTGAACACAGGCAGGGTGGGACTGTGTGAGAGCTGAACACAGGCAGGGTGGGACTGTGTGAGAGCTGAACACAGGCAGGGTGGGACTGTGTGAGAGCTGAACACAGGCAGGGTGGGTCTGTGTGAGAGCTGAACACAGGCAGGGTGGGTCTGTGTGAGAGCTGAACACAGGCAGGGTGGGACTGTGTGAGAGCTGAACCCAGGCAGGGTGCGACAGTGTGAGAGCTGAACACAGGCAGGGTGGGACTGTGTGAGAGCTGAACACAGGCAGGGTGGGACAGTGTGAGATAACTGAACACAGGCAGGGTGGGACAGTGTGAGAGCTGAACACAGGCAGAGTGGGACAGTGTGAGATAACTGAACACAGGCAGGGTGCGACAGTGTGAGATAGCTGAACACAGGCAGGGTGGGACTGTGTGAGATAACTGAACACAGGCAGGGTGGGACAGTGTGAGATAACTGAACACAGGCAGGGTGGGACAGTGTGAGATAACTGAACACAGGCAGGGTGGGACAGTGTGAGATAACTGAACACAGGCAGGGTGAGACAGTATGAGAGCTGAACACAGGCAGGGTGGGACAGTGTGGGATAACTGAACACAGGCAGGGTGGGACAGTGTGGGATAACTGAACACAGGCAGGGTGGGACAGTGTGAGATAACTGAACACAGGCAGGGTGGGACAGTGTGAGATAACTGAACACAGGCAGGGTGGGACAGTGTGAGATAACTGAACACGGGCAGGGTGGGACAGTGTGAGATAACTGAACACGGGCAGGGTGGGACAGTGTGAGATCCGAACACGGGCAGGGTGGGACAGTGAGAGCTGAACACAGGCAGGGTGGGACAGTGTGAGATAACTGAACACAGGCAGGGTGGGACAGTGTGACTACCTTACTGTGTGGAGTTTAGGGAATTGCTTTCTGAATTAGAGTGTAAATGTCAGTTGTGGATTGGATTAGGATAGCCTGCAATGACCTTCGTAGAATAGCCTCTCTCCAGTCTGACTAAACAAGAGTAGGGACCTGAACATCTGTTGGTGATCTAGTGCCAGCTGCAGATTAGATCTGAGCGCGTGTTTGGAGGGAATAGGTTGGGAGCAGAAGATCTGTATTCACAAAATCATACAGATCTGCCATCCTCTCGGTTGTAAATTCAAACTTGTCCAGGGCAACAAGGGACATTGCAGCACAACAGAAATGTGGAAGTCTTTTCAGGAATGTCTCAGCAGACTGCAGAATCTGGTATTTCAATCCTGCTGCCATCTGGGCTCTCTGACATCTGCTTAGTCACTGAGCACTTTGGTGCCAGATAATATCATGTGCTGGTGAGCTGCCCCTCGCTTTATTGAATGTTCCTTTCTCATTGTAGCTGCCTGAAGCCTCTTCAGTTCTTTCTCAGTTGCAAAGAATTACAGTATTTTTCTTAATTGTGTATGTGTGGAGATATGAAGAGGTGGTGGCCCTTGAGCTGGTTCCACCATTCATTGTGATCTGTATCCTCACTCTGTCCCTTAATTCTCTGGCATAACAAAAATTTGATGAACGAGTTCTAGATTTCTAGGTTACTTTGTGCAAAGAACTGCTTCCATATTGTATCAATGGCCTAACTTTGATTTTTTTAAAATTTGTTTTGTGGGATGTGGGCGTCACTGGCTCAGCCAGTATTTATTGCCATCCCTAATTGCCCTTGACCTGAGTGGTTTGCTCGGCCATTTCCGAGGGCATTGAAGAGTTAACCACATTGCTGTGGGTCTGGAGTCACATGTAGGCCAGACCAGGTCAGGACATTAGTGAACCAGATGGGTTTTTACAACAATTGACAATGGTTTCATGGCCATCATTAGACTAGCTTTTAATTCCAGATTTATTAATTGAATTCAAATTTCACCATCTGCCGTGGTGGGATTCGAACCCTTATCCCCAGGGCTTTCGGCTGGGCTCTGGATTACTAGTCCAGTGAGATTACCACAATGCCACCGCCTCTTGGTGAAGGTCACGACCTTGTTCTGGATTCCACTACCAGCAGAAATAGTTTCTCTCGATCTGATTACATTTAACCTTTAATCTTCTATATTGAAGAGAATACAAAACTACTGCATGCAAACTGCCCTCAAAACTTGAACCATTTTAGTACAGGGATCATCCTGGTAAATCAATGCTGCATCATCTCCAAGGCCAGTACATCCTCCTTGATGTCGATGCCCAGAAAAGAACACAGTCACTCCATTTGAGGTGTGACCAGAATTTCAAAGAACTAGAAAACAATTCACACTGCTTTTAATACCAGCTTTAGTATGCAGCCAGCCCCAACTATTTAGTAAGTGTTTCTGTATCTCAGTATATAGTGGTCTATTTGATATCAACTCATCTCCTGCCCGACCCATCAAACACAATATAGAGAGTCGCACTCCCCCACCCGCAATCTCCATTAACTGGCTTTGCCCCCCCCGTTACGCGGCTTTAACCCCCCCCCCCCCCCGTTACGCGGCTTTACCCCACCCAACCCCGTTACGCGGCTTTACCCCACCCAACCCCGTTACGCGGCTTTACCCCACCCAACCCCGTTACGCGGCTTTACCCCACCCAACCCCGTTACGCGGCTTTACCCCCCCCGTTACGCGGCTTTACCCCACCCCCGTTACGCGGCTTTAAACCACTCCACCCCCCGTTACGCGACTTGACCCCCCCCAACCCCCCCGTTACGCGGCTTTAACCCACCCCCCCCTTACGCGGCTTTAACCCACCCCCATTAAGCGGCTTTACCTACCCCTCCTCCATTACGCGGCTTTACCCCCCGTTAGGCGGCTTTACCCCCCGGTACGGGGCTTTAACCCCCTCACCCACAGAGTAATTCTGGGTCCGATCGCTGGCTTAGATTGTTGTGTATTTTGCCTCTGATAGGTACACCATTGCCAGGCACGCCGACCATCCCACTTGGTCAGTTACAGCAGCATTCCCTGGCCATCCAGGGTCAACAGGGTCAAGTGGTGACCAGTCAGTCGCAGCAAGGACAGCAGACGGTCTTTCGCTTTCCAACATCTGCAGGTGGACAAATTGTCTCCATTGCAGGCGAGTGTCTTTCTCGAAGCTCAATGTGTAACTCAGTGACCTGTCTTAATGTAGAATGTGAAGCTCAATGTGTAACTCAGTGACCTTAGTGTAGATTGTGAAGCTCAATATGTAATTCAGTGACCTTAGTGTTGATTGTGAAGCTCAATGTGTAACTCAGTGACCTTAGTGTAGATTGTGAAGCTCAATGTGTAACTCAGTGACCTTAGTGTAGATTGTGAAGCTCAATGTGTAACTCAGCGACCTTAGTGTATATTGTGAAGCTCAATGTGTAACTCAGCGACCTTAGTGTAGATTGTGAAGCTCAATGTGTAACTCAGTGACCTTAGTGTAGATTGTGAAGCTCAATGTGTAACTCAGTGACCTTCGTGTAGATTGTGAAGCTGAATATGTAACTCAGTGACCTTAGTGTAGATTGTGAAGCTCAATGTGTAACTCAGTGACCTTAGTGTAGATTGTGAAGCTCAATGTGTAACTCAGTGACCTTAGTGTCGATTGTGAAGCTCAATGTGTAACTCAGTGACCTGTCTTAGTGTAAATTGTGAAGCTCAGTGTGTAACTCAGTGACCTTAGTGTAGATTGTGAAGCTCAATGTGTAACTCAGTGACCTGAGTGTAGATTGTGAAGCTCAATGTGTAACTCAGTGACCTGTCTTAGTGTAAATTGTGAAGCTCAGTGTGTAACTCAGTGACCTTAGTGTAGATTGTGAAGCTCAATGTGTAACTCAGTGACCTTAGTGTAGATTGTGAAGCTCAGTGTGTAACTCAGTGACCTGTCTTAATGTAGAATGTGAAGCTCAATGTGTAACTCAGTGACCTTAGTGTCGATTGTGAAGCTCAATGTGTAACGCAGTGACCTTAGTGTCGATTGTGAAGCTCAATGGGTAACTCAGTGACATGTCTTAATGTAGATTGTGAAGCTCAATGTGTAACTCAGTGACCTTAGTGTCGATTGTGAAGCTCAGTGGGTAACTCAGTGACATGTCTTAATGTAGATTGTGAAGCTCAGTGTGTAACTCAGTGACCTTAGTGTAGATTGTGAAGCTCAATATGTAACTCAGTGACCTTAGTGTAGATTGTGAAGCTCAGTGTGTAACGCAGTGACCTTAGTGTAGATTGTGAAGCTCAATGTGTAACTCAGTGACCTTAGTGTAGATTGTGAAGCTCAATGTGTAACTCAGTGACCTGTCTTAGTGTAAATTGTGAAGCTCAATATGTAACTCAGTGACCTTAGTGTAGATTGTGAAGCTCAATATGTAACGCAGTGACCTTAGTGTAGATTGTGAAGCTCAATGTGTAACTCAGTGACCTGTCTTAGTGTAGAATGTGAAGTTCAATGTGTAACTCAGTGACCTTAGTGTAGAATGTGAAGCTCAATGTGTAACTCAGTGACCTTAGTGTAGATTGTGAAGCTCAGTGTGTAACTCAGTGACCTGTCTTAATGTAGAATGTGAAGCTCAATGTGTAACTCAGTGACCTTAGTGTAGATTGTGAAGCTCAATATGTAATTCAGTGACCTTAGTGTAGATTGTGAAGCTCAATGTGTAACTCAGTGACCTTAGTGTAGATTGTGAAGCTCAATATGTAATTCAGTGACCTTAGTGTAGATTGTGAAGCTCAATATGTAATTCAGTGACCTTAGTGTAGATTGTGAAGCTCAATATGTAATTCAGTGACCTTAGTGTAGATTGTGAAGCTCAATATGTAATTCAGTGACCTTAGTGTAGATTGTGAAGCTCAATATGTAATTCAGTGACCTTAGTGTAGATTGTGAAGCTCAATATGTAACTCAGTGACCTTAGTGTAGATTGTGAAGCTCAATGTGTAACTCAGTGACCTGTCTTAGTGTAAATTGTGAAGCTCAGTGTGTAACTCAGTGACCTTAGTGTAGATTGTGAAGCTCAATGTGTAACTCAGTGACCTTAGTGTAGATTGTGAAGCACAATGTGTAACTCAGTGACCTGTCTTAGTGTAAATTGTGAAGCTCAGTGTGTAACTCAGTGACCTTAGTGTAGATTGTGAAGCTCAATGTGTAACTCAGTGACCTTAGTGTAGATTGTGAAGCTCAATATGTAACTCAGTGACCTTAGTGTAGATTGTGAAGCTCAATGTGTAACTCAGTGACCTGAGTGTAGATTGTGAAGCTCAGTGTGTAACTCAGTGACCTTAGTGTAGATTGTGAAGCTCAATGTGTAACTCAGTGACCTGAGTGTAGATTGTGAAGCTCAATGTGTAATTCAGTGACCTTAGTGTAGATTGTGAAGCTCAATGTGTAACTCAGTGACCTTAGTGTAGATTGTGAAGCTCAATGTGTAACTCAGTGACCTGTCTTAATGTAGAATGTGAAGCTCAATGTGTAACTCAGTGACCTTAGTGTAGATTGTGAAGCTCAATGTGTAACTCAGTGACATGTCTTAATGTAGAATGTGAAGCTCAATGTGTAACTCAGTGACCTTAGTGTAGATTGTGAAGCTCAATGTGTAACTCAGTGACCTTCGTGTAGATTGTGAAGCTCAATGTGTAACTCAGTGACATGTCTTAATGTAGAATGTGAAGCTCAATGTGTAACTCAGTGACCTTAGTGTAGATTGTGAAGCTCAATGTGTAACTCAGTGACCTTCGTGTAGATTGTGTAGCTCAATGTGTAACTCAGTGACCTTAGTGTAGATTGTGAAGCTCAATATGTAATTCAGTGACCTTAGTGTAGATTGTGAAGCTCAATATGTAATTCAGTGACCTTAGTGTAGATTGTGAAGCTCAATATGTAATTCAGTGACCTTAGTGTAGATTGTGAAGCTCAATATGTAATTCAGTGACCTTAGTGTAGATTGGTAAGCTCAATATGTAATTCAGTGACCTTAGTGTAGATTGTGAAGCTCAATATGTAATTCAGTGACCTTAGTGTAGATTGTGAAGCTCAATGTGTAACTCAGTGACCTTAGTGTAGATTGTGAAGCTCAATGTGTAACTCAGTGACCTTAGTGTAGATTGTGAAGCTCAATGTGTAACTCAGTGACCTTAGTGTAGATTGTGAAGCTCAATATGTAATTCAGTGACCTTAGTGTAGATTGTGAAGCTCAATGTGTAACTCAGTGACCTGTCTTAGTGTAGATTGTGAAGCTCAATGTGTAACTCAGTGACCGTAGTGTAGATTGTGAAGCTCAATGTGTAACTCAGTGACCTTAGTGTAGATTGTGAAGCTCAATGTGTAACTCAGTGACCTGTCTTAGTGTAGATTGTGAAGCTCAATGTGTAACTCAGTGACCTTAGTGTAGATTGTGAAGCTCAATGTGTAACTCAGTGACCTTAGTGTAGATTGTGAAGCTCAATGTGTAACTCAGTGACCTGTCTTAATGTAGAATGTGAAGCTCAATGTGTAACTCAGTGACCTTAGTGTAGATTGTGAAGCTCAATGTGTAACTCAGTGACCTTAGTGTAGATTGTGAAGCTCAATGTGTAACTCAGTGACCTTAGTGTAGATTGTGAAGCTCAATGTGTAACTCAGTGACCTGTCTTAATGTAGAATGTGAAGCTCAATGTGTAACTCAGTGACCTTAGTGTAGATTGTGAAGCTCAATGTGTAACTCAGTGACCTGTCTTAATGTAGAATGTGAAGCTCAATGTGTAACTCAGTGACCTTAGTGTAGATTGTGAAGCTCAATGTGTAACTCAGTGACCTTAGTGTAGATTGTGAAGCTCAATGTGTAACTCAGTGACCTGTCTTAATGTAGATTGTGAAGCTCAATGTGTAACTCAGTGACCTTAGTGTAGATTGTGAAGCTCAATGTGTAACTCAGTGACCTGTCTTAATGTAGAATGTGAAGCTCAGTGTGTAACTCAGTGACCTTAGTGTAGATTGTGAAGCTCAATGTGTAACTCAGTGACCTGTCTTAATGTAGAATGTGAAGCTCAGTGTGTAACTCAGTGACCTTAGTGTAGATTGTGAAGCTCAATGTGTAACTCAGTGACCTGTCTTAATGTAGAATGTGAAGCTCAGTGTGTAACTCAGTGACCTTAGTGTAGATTGTGAAGCTCAATGTGTAACTCAGTGACCTGTCTTAATGTAGAATGTGAAGCTCAGTGTGTAACTCAGTGACCTTAGTGTAGATTGTGAAGCTCAATGTGTAACTCAGTGACCTGTCTTAGTGTAGATTGTGAAGCTCAATGTGTAACTCAGTGACCTTAGTGTAGATTGTGAAGCTCAATGTGTAACTCAGTGACCTTAGTGTAGATTGTGAAGCTCAATGTGTAACTCAGTGACCTTAGTGTAGATTGTGAAGCTCAATGTGTAATTCAGTGACCTTCGTGTTGATTGTGAAGCTCAGTGTGTAACTCAGTGACCTTAGTGTAGATTGTGAAGCTCAATGTGTAACTCAGTGACCTTAGTGTAGATTGTGAAGCTCAATGTGTAACTCAGTGACCTGTCTTAATGTAGAATGTGTAGCTCAGTGTGTAACTCAGTGACCTTAGTGTAGATTGTGAAGCTCAATGTGTAACTCAGTGACCTTAGTGTAGATTGTGAAGCTCAATGTGTAACTCAGTGACCTGTCTTAATGTAGAATGTGAAGCTCAGTGTGTAACTCAGTGACCTTAGTGTAGATTGTGAAGCTCAATGTGTAACTCAGTGACCTGTCTTAGTGTAGATTGTGAAGCTCAATGTGTAACTCAGTGACCTTAGTGTAGATTGTGAAGCTCAATGTGTAACTCAGTGACCTTAGTGTAGATTGTGAAGCTCAATGTGTAACTCAGTGACCTGTCTTAATGTAGAATGTGAAGCTCAATGTGTAACTCAGTGACCTTAGTGTAGATTGTGAAGCTCAATGTGTAACTCAGTGACCTGTCTTAATGTAGAATGTGAAGCTCAATGTGTAACTCAGTGACCTTAGTGTAGATTGTGAAGCTCAATGTGTAACTCAGTGACCTTAGTGTAGATTGTGAAGCTCAATGTGTAACTCAGTGACCTTAGTGTAGATTGTGAAGCTCAATGTGTAATTCAGTAACCTTAGTGTAGATTGTGAAGCTCAATGTGTAATTCAGTGACCTTAGTGTTGATTGTGAAGCTCAGTGTGTAACTCAGTGACCTTAGTGTTGATTGTGAAGCTCAGTGTGTAACTCAGTGACCTTAGTGTAGATTGTGAAGCTCAATGTGTAACTCAGTGACCTTAGTGTAGATTGTGAAGCTCAATGTGTAACTCAGTGACCTAAGTGTAGATTGTGAAGCTCAATGTGTAACTCAGTGACCTGTCTTAGTGTAGATTGTGAAGCTCAATGTGTAACTCAGTGACCTTAGTGTAGATTGTGAAGCTCAATGTGTAATTCAGTGACCTTAGTGTTGATTGTGAAGCTCAGTGTGTAACTCAGTGACCTTAGTGTAGATTGTGAAGCTCAGTGTGTAACTCAGTGACCTTAGTGTAGATTGTGAAGCTCAATGTGTAACTCAGTGACCTTAGTGTAGATTGTGAAGCTCAGTGTGTAACTCAGTGACCTTAGTGTAGATTGTGAAGCTCAATGTGTAACTCAGTGACCTGTCTTAATGTAGAATGTGAAGCTCAATGTGTATCTCAGTGACCTTAGTGTAGATTGTGAAGCTCAATATGTAATTCAGTGACCTTAGTGTTGATTGTGAAGCTCAATGTGTAACTCAGTGACCTTAATGTAGATTGTGAAGCTCAATGTGTAACTCAGTGACCTTAGTGTAGATTGTGAAGCTCAATGTGTAATTCAGTGACCTTAGTGTTGATTGTGAAGCTCAATGTGTAACTCAGTGACCTTAATGTAGATTGTGAAGCTCAATGTGTAACTCAGTGACCTTAGTGTAGATTGTGAAGCTCAATGTGTAACTCAGTGACCTTAATGTAGATTGTGAAGCTCAATGTGTAACTCAGTGACCTTAATGTAGATTGTGAAGCTCAATGTGTAACTCAGTGACCTTAATGTAGAATGTGAAGCTCAATGTGTAATTCAGTGACCTGTCTTAGTGTAGAATGTGAAGCTCAATGTGTAACTCAGTGACCTTAGTGTAGATTGTGAAGCTCAATGTGTAACTCAGTGACCTTAGTGTAGATTGTGAAGCTCAATGTGTAACTCAGTGACCTTAATGTAGATTGTGAAGCTCAATGTGTAACTCAGTGACCTTAATGTAGATTGTGAAGCTCAATGTGTAATTCAGTGACCTTAGTGTTGATTGTGAAGCTCAATGTGTAACTCAGTGACCTTAATGTAGATTGTGAAGCTCAATGTGTAACTCAGTGACCTTAGTGCAGAATGTGAAGCTCAATGTGTTACTCTGTGACCTTAGTGTAGATTGTGAAGCTCAATATGTAATTCAGTGACCTTAGTGTTGATTGTGAAGCTCAATGTGTAACTCAGTGACCTTAGTGTAGATTGTGAAGCTCAATGTGTAACTCAGTGACCTTAATGTAGATTGTGAAGCTCAATGTGTAACTCAGTGACCTTAATGTAGATTGTGAAGCTCAATGTGTAACTCAGTGACCTTAGTGTAGATTGTGAAGCTCAATGTGTAACTCAGTGACCTGTCTTAATGTAGATTGTGAAGCTCAATATGTAATTCAGTGACCTTAGTGTTGATTGTGAAGCTCAATGTGTAATTCAGTGACCTGTCTTAATGTAGATTGTGAAGCTCAATGTGTAACTCAGTGACCTTAATGTAGATTGTGAAGCTCAATGTGTAACTCAGTGACCTTAGTGTAGATTGTGAAGCTCAATGTGTAACTCAGTGACCTTAGTGTAGAATGTGAAGCTCAATGTGTAACTCAGCGACCTTAGTGTAGATTGTGAAGCTCAATGTGTAACTCAGTGACCTGTCTTAATGTAGATTGTGAAGCTCAATATGTAATTCAGTGACCTTAGTGTAGATTGTGAAGCTCAATGTGCAACTCAGTGACCTTAGTGTAGATTGTGAAGCTCAATGTGTAACTCAGTGACCTGTCTTAATGTAGATTGTGAAGCTCAATATGTAATTCAGTGACCTTAGTGTAGATTGTGAAGCTCAATGTGCAACTCAGTGACCTTAGTGTAGATTGTGAAGCTCAATATGTAACTCAGTGACCTTAGTGTAGATTGTGAAGCTCAATGTGCAACTCAGTGACCTTAGTGTAGATTGTGAAGCTCAATGTGTAACTCAGTGACCTTAGTGTAGATTGTGAAGCTCAATGTGCAACTCAGTGACCTTAGTGTAGATTGTGAAGCTCAATGTGTAACTCAGTGACCTTCGTGTAGATTGTGAAGCTCAATGTGTAACTCAGTGACCTTAATGTAGATTGTGAAGCTCAATGTGTAATTCAGTGACCTTAATGTAGATTGTGAAGCTCAATGTGTAACTCAGTGACCTTAATGTAGATTGTGAAGCTCAATGTGTAACTCAGTGACCTTAGTGTAGATTGTGAAGCTCAATGTGTAACTCAGTGACCTGTCTTAGTGTAGATTGTGAAGCTCAATGTGTAATTCAGTGACCTGAGTGTAGATTGTGAAGCTCAATGTGTAACTCAGTGACCTTAATGTAGATTGTGAAGCTCAATGTGTAACTCAGTGACCTTAGTGTAGATTGTGAAGCTCAATGTGTAACTCAGTGACCTTAGTGTAGATTGTGAAGCTCAATGTGTAACTCAGTGACCTTAGTGTAGATTGTGAAGCTCAGTGTGTAACTCAGTGACCTTAGTGTAGATTGTGAAGCTCAATGTGTAACTCAGTGACCTTAGTGTAGATTGTGAAGCTCAATGTGTAACTCAGTGACCTTAGTGTAGATTGTGAAGCTCAGTGTGTAACTCAGTGACCTTAGTGTAGATTGTGAAGCTCAATGTGTAACTCAGTGACCTGTCTTAATGTAGAATGTGAAGCTCAATATGTAATTCAGTGACCTTAGTGTAGATTGTGAAGCTCAATGTGTAACTCATTGACCTGTCTTATTGTAGAATGTGAAGCTCAATATGTAATTCAGTGACCTTAGTGTCGATTGTGAAGCTCAATATGTAACTCATTGACCTGTCTTATTGTAGAATGTGAAGCTCAATATGTAATTCAGTGACCTTAGTGTAGATTGTGAAGCTCAATGTGTAACTCATTGACCTGTCTTATTGTAGAATGTGAAGCTCAATATGTAATTCTGTGACCTTAGTGTAGATTGTGAAGCTCAATATGTAACTCATTGACCTTAGTGTAGATTGTGAAGCTCAATGTGTAACTCAGTGACCTTAGTGTAGATTGTGAAGCTCAATGTGTAACTCATTGACCTGTCTTATTGTAGAATGTGAAGCTCAATATGTAATTCAGTGACCTTAGTGTAGATTGTGAAGCTCAATGTGTAACTCAGTGACCTTAGTGTAGATTGTGAAGCTCAATGTGTAACTCATTGACCTGTCTTATTGTAGAATGTGAAGCTCAATATGTAATTCAGTGACCTTAGTGTAGATTGTGAAGCTCAATGTGTAACTCATTGACCTTAGTGTAGATTGTGAAGCTCAATGTGTAACTCAGTGACCTTAGTGTAGATTGTGAAGCTCAATGTGTAACTCGGTGACCTTAGTGTAGATTGTGAAGCTCAATGTGTAACTCATTGACCTGTCTTATTGTAGAATGTGAAGCTCAATATGTAATTCAGTGACCTTAGTGTAGATTGTGAAGCTCAATGTGTAACTCAGTGACCTTAGTGTAGATTGTGAAGCTCAATGTGTAACTCATTGACCTTAGTGTAGATTGTGAAGCTCAATGTGTAACTCAGTGACCTTAGTGTCGATTGTGAAGCTCAATGTGTAACTCATTGACCTGTCTTATTGTAGAATGTGAAGCTCAATATGTAATTCAGTGACCTTAGTGTAGATTGTGAAGCTCAATGTGTAACTCAGTGACCTTAGTGTAGATTGTGAAGCTCAATGTGTAACTCATTGACCTTAGTGTAGATTGTGAAGCTCAATGTGTAACTCATTGACCTGTCTTATTGTAGAATGTGAAGCTCAATATGTAATTCAGTGACCTTAGTGTAGATTGTGAAGCTCAATGTGTAACTCATTGACCTGTCTTATTGTAGAATGTGAAGCTCAATATGTAATTCAGTGACCTTAGTGTAGATTGTGAAGCTCAATGTGTAACTCATTGACCTGTCTTATTGTAGAATGTGAAGCTCAATATGTAACTCAGTGACCTTAGTGTAGAATGTGAAGCTCAGTGTGTAACTCAGTGACCTGAGAGAGGAGAGAGAGGGAGCCTGGAGAATGAGGAGTAGGGGGAGAGGGAGCCTGGAGGAGGAGGTGGGGGAGAGAGAGGGAGCCTGGAGGAGGAGGTGGGGGAGAGAGAGGGAGCCTGGAGAATGAGCTGGAGGAGGAGAGAGAGAGCCTGGAGGAGTAGGGGGAGAGAGAGCCTGGAGGAGTAGGGGGAGAGAGAGCCTGGAGGAGGAGTAGGGGGAGAGAGAGCCAGGAGGAGGAGGAGGGAGAGTGCCTGGAGGAGGAGGAGGAGGGAGAGTGCCTGGAAGAGGAGGAGGGATAGTGCCTGGAGGAGGAGCAGGAGGGAGAGTGCCTGGAGGAGGAGGAGGGATAGTGCCTGGAGGAGGATCAGGAGGGAGAGTGCCTGGAGGAGGGAGAGTGCCTGGAGGAGGGGGAGGGAGAGTGCCTGGAGGAGGGGGAGGGAGAGTGCCTGGAGGAGGTGGGGTAGAGAGAGGGAGCCTGGAGGAGGAGGGGGTAGAGAGAGGGAGCTTAGAGGAGGAGGTGGGGGAGAGGGAGCCTGCAGGAGGTGGGGGAGAGAGAGGGAGCCTAGAGGAGGACCAAAACAAGAAATGCTGGATTCACTCAGCAGGTCTGGCAGCATCTGTGGAAAGAGAAGCAGAGTTAACGTTTCGGGTCAGTGACCCTTCTTCGGAACTGACAAATATTAGAAAAGTCACAGATTATAAACAAGTGAGGTGGGGGTTGGGCAAGAGATAACAAAGGAGAAGGTGCAGATTGGACCAGGCCACATAGCTGACCAAAAGGTCACGGAGCAAAGGCAAACAATATGTTAATGGTGTTTTGAAAGACAAAGCATTAGTACAGATTAGGTGTGAATATACTGAATATAGAACATCAGCAAGTGCAAACCTGAAGAAAAACAACCTGAAAAAAAGTGGGTAAGCAAACTGAACAAACTAAGATGAAATGAAATAAATGCAAAAAATGTAAAAAGGAATGCAAAAAAAAAGGAAGAAAAAATAACTAAAAATGACTAAAAATGAAAGTAAAGTGGGGGGCTGTCATGCTCTGAAATTATTGAACTCAATGTTCAGTCCGGCAGGCTGTAGTGTGCCTAATCGGTAGATGAGATGCTGTTCCTCGAGCTTGCGTTGATGTTCACTGGAACACTGCAGCAATCCCAGGACAGAGATGTGAGCATGAGAGCAGGGGGGAGTGTTGAAATGGCAAGCAACCGGAAGCTCAGGGTCCTGCTTGCGGACTGAGCGGAGATGTTCCGCAAAGCGGTCACCCAGTCTGCGCTTGGTCTCCCCAATGTAGAGGAGACCACACTGTGAGCAGCGAATACAGTATACTACATTGAAAGAAGTACAAGTAAATCGCTGCTTCACCTGAAAGGAGCGTTTGGGGCCTGGGATAGTGAGGAGAGAGGAGGTAAATGGGCAGGTATTACACCTCCTGCGATTGCAAGGGAAGGTGCCCTGGGACGGGGACGAGGTGGTGGGGGTAATGGAGGAGTGGACCAGGGTGTCGCGGAGGGAACGATCCCTTCGGAATGCTGACAGGGGAAGGGAGGGGAAGATGCGACTGGTAGTGGCATCTCGCTGGAGGTGGCGAAAATGGCGGAGGATGATCCTTTGGATATGGTGGCTGGTGGGATGAAAAGTGAGGACAAGGGGAACCCTGTCACGGTTCTGGAAGGGAGGGGAAGGGGTGAGGGTAGAGGTGCGGGGAATGGGTCGGACACGGTTGAGGGCCCTGTCAACCACAGTGGGGGGAAATCCTCGGTTGAGGAAAAAGGAGGTCATATCAGAAGCACCGTCATGGAAGGTAGCATCATCAGAGCAGGAGGTGGGGGAGAGAGAGGGAGCCTGGAGGGAGGAGTAGGGGGAGAGAGAGCCTGGAGGAGGAGGTGGGGGAGAGAGAGGGAGCCTGGAGGAGGAGGTGGGGGAGAGAGAGGGAGCCTGGAGGAGGAGGTGGGGGAGAGAGAGGGAGCCTGGAGGAGGAGGTGGGGGAGAGAGAGGGAGCCTGGAGGAGGAGGTGGGGGAGAGAGAGGGAGCCTGGAGGAGGAGGTGGGGGAGAGAGAGGGAGCCTGGAGGAGGAGGTGGGGGAGAGAGAGGGAGCCTGGAGGAGGAGGTGGGGGAGAGAGAGGGAGCCTGGAGGAGGAGGTGGGGGAGAGAGAGGGAGCCTGGAGGAGGAGGTGGGGGAGAGAGAGGGAGCCTGGAGGAGGAGGTGGGGGAGAGAGAGGGAGCCTGGAGGAGGAGGTGGGGGAGAGAGAGGGAGCCTGGAGGAGGAGGTGGGGGAGAGAGAGGGAGCCTGGAGGAGGAGGTGGGGGAGAGAGAGGGAGCCTGGAGGAGGAGGTGGGGGAGAGAGAGGGAGCCTGGAGGAGGAGGTGGGGGAGAGAGAGGGAGCCTGGAGGAGGAGGTGGGGGAGAGAGAGGGAGCCTGGAGGAGGAGGTGGAGGAGAGTGAGTGCCTGGAGGAGGAGGAGGAGGAGGAGGGAGAGTGCCTGGAGGAGGAGGAGGAGGGAGAGTGCCTGGAGGAGGAGGAGGAGGGATAGTGCCTGGAGGAGGAGGGAGAGTGCCTGGAGGAGGAGGAGGGAGAGTGCCTGGAGGAGGAGGAGGAGGAGGAGGGAGAGTGCCTGGAGGAGGAGGAGGAGGAGGGAGAGTGCCTGGAGGAGGAGGAGGAGGGAGAGTGCCTGGAGGAGGAGGAGGGAGAGTGCCTGGAGGAGGAGGAGGGAGAGTGCCTGGAGGAGGAGGAGGGAGAGTGCCTGGAGGAGGAGGAGGAGGAGGGAGAGTGCCTGGAGGAGGAGGAGGAGGAGGGAGAGTGCCTGGAGGAGGAGGAGGAGGAGGGAGAGTGCCTGGAGGAGGAGGAGGAGGAGGGAGAGTGCCTGGAGGAGGAGGAGGAGGGAGAGAGCCTGGAGGAGGAGGAGGGAGAGAGCCTGGAGGAGGAGGAGGGAGAGAGCCTGGAGGAGGAGGAGGGAGAGAGCCTGGAGGAGGAGGAGGAGGAGGAGGAGGGATAGAGCCTGGAGGAGGAGGAGGAGGAGGGAGAGTGCCTGGAGGAGGAGGAGGAGGAGGGAGAGTGCCTGGAGGAGGAGGAGGAGGGAGAGTGCCTGGAGGAGGAGGAGGAGGGAGAGTGCCTGGAGGAGGAGGAGGGAGTGTGCCTGGAGGAGGAGGAGGGAGTGTGCCTGGAGGAGGAGGAGGAGGGAGAGTGCCTGGAGGAGGAGGGAGAGTGCCTGGAGGAGGAGGAGGGAGAGTGCCTGGAGGAGGAGGAGGGAGAGTGCCTGGAGGAGGAGGAGGAGGAGGAGGGAGAGTGCCTGGAGGAGGAGGAGGAGGAGGGAGAGTGCCTGGAGGAGGAGGAGGAGGGAGAGTGCCTGGAGGAGGAGGAGGAGGAGGGAGAGTGCCTGGAGGAGGAGGAGGAGGAGGGAGAGTGCCTGGAGGAGGAGGAGGAGGAGGGAGAGTGCCTGGAGGAGGAGGAGGAGGAGGGAGAGTGCCTGGAGGAGGAGGAGGAGGGAGAGTGCCTGGAGGAGGAGGAGGAGGGAGAGAGCCTGGAGGAGGAGGAGGAGGAGGGATAGAGCCTGGAGGAGGAGGAGGAGGGAGAGAGCCTGGAGGAGGAGGAGGAGGGAGAGAGCCTGGAGGAGGAGGAGGGAGAGAGCCTGAAGGAGGAGGAGGAGGGAGAGAGCCTGGAGGAGGAGGAGGGAGAGAGCCTGGAGGAGGAGGAGGGAGAGAGCCTGGAGGAGGAGGAGGAGGGAGAGAGCCTGGAGGAGGAGGAGGGAGAGAGCCTGGAGGAGGAGGAGGAGGAGGGATAGAGCCTGGAGGAGGAGGAGGAGGAGGGATAGAGCCTGGAGGAGGAGGAGGAGGAGGGATAGAGCCTGGAGGAGGAGGAGGAGGGAGAGAGCCTGGAGGAGGAGGAGGAGGGAGAGAGCCTGGAGGAGGAGGAGGGAGAGAGCCTGGAGGAGGAGGAGGAGGGAGAGAGCCTGGAGGAGGAGGAGGGAGAGAGCCTGGAGGAGGAGAGAGGGAGCCTGGAGGAGGAGGATAGAGGGAGCCTGGAGGAGGAGGAGGGAGAGTGTCTGGAGGAGGAGGAGGAGGGAGAGTGTCTGGAGGAGGAGGAGGAGGAGAGAGAGTGCCTGGAGGAGGAGGAGGAGGGAGAGTGCCTGGAGCAGGAGGAGGAGGAGGAGGGGGGAGAGAGCCTGGAGGAGGAGGAGGAGGAGGGAGAGTGCCTGGAGGAGGAGGAGGAGCGAGAGTGCCTGGAGGAGGAGGAGCGAGAGTGCCTGGAGGAGGAGGAGCGAGAGTGCGAGGAGGAGGGAGAGTGCCTGGAGGAGCAGGAGGAGGAGGAGGGAGAGTGCCTGGAGGAGGAGGAGGCGGGATAGTGCCTGGAGGAGGAGGGGATAGTGCCTGGAGGAGGAGGAGGGATAGTGCCTGGAGGAGCAGGAGGAGGAGGAGGGATAGTGCCTGGAGGAGGAGGAGGAGGAGGGATATTGCCTGGTGGAGGAGGGAGAGTGCCTGGAGGAGGAGGAGGGAGAGTGCCTGGAGGAGGAGGAGGGAGAGTGCCTGGAGGAGGAGGAGGAGGCGGGATAGTGCCTGGAGGAGGAGGAGGAGGCGGGATAATGCCTGGAGGCGGGATAATGCCTGGAGGCGGGATAATGCCTGGAGGCGGGATAGTGCCTGGAGGCGGGAGAGTGCCTGGAGGCGGGATAGTGCCTGGAGGAGGAGGAGGAGGGAGAGTGCCTGGAGGAGGAGGAGGGGAGAGAGAGGGAGCCTGGAGGAGGAGGTGGGGGAGAGAGAGGGAGCCTGGAGGAGGAGGAGGAGAGAGAGAGCCTGGAGGAGGAGGAGGAGGAGGAGGGAGAGTGCCTGGAGGAGGAGGAGGGATAGTGCGAGGAGGAGGAGGAGGAGGGAGAGTGCCTGGAGGAGCAGGAGGAGGAGGAGGGAGAGTGCCTGGAGGAGGAGGAGGAGGGATAGTGCCTGGAGGAGGAGGAGGGATAGTGCCTGGAGGAGCAGGAGGAGGAGGAGGGATAGTGCCTGGTGGAGGAGGAGGAGGGATAGTGCCTGGTGGAGGAGGAGGAGGGAGAGTGCCTGGAGGAGGAGGAGGGATAGTGCCTGGAGGAGGAGGAGGCGGGATAGTGCTTGGAGGAGGAGGAGGAGGGAGAGTGCCTGGAGGAGGAGGAGGAGGGAGAGTGCCTGGAGGAGGGAGAGTGCCTGGAGGAGGAGGAGGAGGGAGAGTGCCTGGAGGAGGAGGAGGGAGAGTGCCTGGAGGAGGAGGAGGGAGAGTGCCTGGAGGAGGGAGAGTGCCTGGAGGAGGAGGAGGGAGAGTGCCTGGAAGAGGAGGAGGGAGAGTGCCTGGAGGAGGAGGTGGGGGAGAGAGAGGGAGCCTGGAGGAGGAGGTGGGGGAGAGAGAGGGAGCCTGGAGGAGGAGGGGGGGCTAGCGAGAGCCTGGAGGAGGAGGTGGGGGAGAGAGAGGGAGCCTAGAGGGGGAGGTGGGGGAGAGAGAGGGAGCCTGGAGGAGGAGGTGGGGGAGCGAGAGCCTGGAGGAGGAGGTGGGGTGGGGGGGGGAGAGTGCCTGGAGGAGGACGAGTGCCTGGAGGATTAGGAGGAGGGAGAGTGCCTGGAGGAGGAGGAGGAGGGAGAGTGCCTGGAGGAGGAGGAGGAGGGAGAGTGCCTGGAGGAGGAGGAGGAGGAGGGAGAGTGCCTGGAGGAGGAGGAGGAGGAGGGAGAGTGCCTGGAGGAGGAGGAGGAGGAGGGAGAGTGCCTGGAGGAGGAGGAGGAGGAGGGAGAGTGCCTGGAGGAGGAGGAGGGAGAGAGCCTGGAGGATGAGGTGAGAGAGCCTGGAGGAGCAGGTGGGGGAGAGAGAGGGAGCCTGGAGGAGGAGGTGGGGGAGAGAGAGAGAGGGAGCCTGGAGGAGGAGGTGGGGGAGAGAGAGGGAGCCTGGAGGAGGAGGTGGGGGAGAGAGAGGGAGCCTGGAGGAGGAGGTGGGGGAGAGAGAGGGAGCCTGGAGGAGGAGGTGGGGGAGAGAGAGGGAGCCTGGAGGAGGAGGTGGAGGAGAGTGAGTGCCTGGAGGAGGAGGAGGAGGGAGAGTGCCTGGAGGAGGAGGAGGATGGAGAGTGCCTGGAGGAGGAGGAGGGAGAGTGCCTGGAGGAGGAGGAGGGAGAGTGCCTGGAGGAGGAGGAGGAGGAGGAGGGAGAGTGCCTGGAGGAGGAGGAGGAGGAGGAGGGAGAGTGCCTGGAGGAGGAGGAGGAGGAGGGAGAGTGCCTGGAGGAGGAGGAGGAGGGAGAGTGCCTGGAGGAGGAGGAGGGAGAGTGCCTGGAGGAGGAGGAGGGAGAGTGCCTGGAGGAGGAGGAGGAGGAGGAGGGAGAGTGCCTGGAGGAGGAGGAGGAGGAGGGAGAGTGCCTGGAGGAGGAGGAGGAGGAGGGAGAGTGCCTGGAGGAGGAGGAGGAGGAGGGAGAGTGCCTGGAGGAGGAGGAGGAGGAGGGAGAGTGCCTGGAGGAGGAGGAGGAGGAGGGAGAGTGCCTGGAGGAGGAGGAGGAGGGAGAGAGCCTGGAGGAGGAGGAGGAGGAGGGATAGAGCCTGGAGGAGGAGGAGGAGGAGGGATAGAGCCTGGAGGAGGAGGAGGAGGAGGAGGGATAGAGCCTGGAGGAGGAGGAGGAGGGAGAGAGCCTGGAGGAGGAGGAGGAGGGAGAGAGCCTGGAGGAGGAGGAGGAGGGAGAGAGCCTGGAGGAGGAGGAGGGAGAGAGCCTGGAGGAGGAGGAGGGAGAGAGCCTGGAGGAGGAGGAGGAGGGAGAGAGCCTGGAGGAGGAGGAGGGAGAGAGCCTGGAGGAGGAGGAGGGAGAGAGCCTGGAGGAGGAGGAGGGAGAGAGCCTGGAGGAGGAGGAGGAGGAGGGATAGAGCCTGGAGGAGGAGGAGGAGGGAGAGAGCCTGGAGGAGGAGGAGGAGGGAGAGAGCCTGGAGGAGGAGGAGGGAGAGAGCCTGGAGGAGGAGGAGGAGGGAGAGAGCCTGGAGGAGGAGGAGGGAGAGAGCCTGGAGGAGGAGGAGGAGGGAGAGAGCCTGGAGGAGGAGGAGGAGGAGGAGAGAGGGAGCCTGGAGGAGGAGGATAGAGGGAGCCTGGAGGAGGAGGAGGGAGAGTGTCTGGAGGAGGAGGAGGGAGAGTGTCTGGAGGAGGAGGAGGAGGGAGAGTGTCTGGAGGAGGAGGAGGAGGGAGAGTGTCTGGAGGAGGAGGAGGAGGAGAGAGAGTGCCTGGAGGAGGAGGAGGAGGGAGAGTGCCTGGAGCAGGAGGAGGAGGAGGAGGGAGAGTGCCTGGAGGAGGAGGAGGAGCGAGAGTGCCTGGAGGAGGAGGAGCGAGAGTGCCTGGAGGAGGAGGAGCGAGAGTGCCTGGAGGAGGAGGAGCGAGAGTGCGAGGAGGAGGAGGAGGAGGGAGAGTGCCTGGAGGAGCAGGAGGAGGAGGAGGGAGAGTGCCTGGAGGAGGAGGAGGAGGGATAGTGCCTGGAGGAGGAGGAGGAGGGATAGTGCCTGGAGGAGGAGGGGATAGTGCCTGGAGGAGGAGGAGGGATAGTGCCTGGAGGAGCAGGAGGAGGAGGAGGGATAGTGCCTGGAGGAGGAGGAGGAGGAGGGATATTGCCTGGTGGAGGAGGAGGAGGGAGAGTGCCTGGAGGAGGAGGAGGGAGAGTGCCTGGAGGAGGAGGAGGAGGCGGGATAGTGCCTGGAGGAGGAGGAGGAGGCGGGATAATGCCTGGAGGCGGGATAATGCCTGGAGGCGGGATAATGCCTGGAGGCGGGAGAGTGCCTGGAGGAGGAGGAGGAGGGAGAGTGCCTGGAGGAGGAGGGAGAGTGCCTGGAGGAGGAGGAGGGAGAGTGCCTGGAGGAGGAGGAGGGATAGTGCCTGGAGGAGGAGGAGGGGGAGAGAGAGGGAGCCTGGAGGAGGAGGTGGGGGAGAGAGAGGGAGCCTGGAGGAGGAGGTGGGGGAGAGAGAGGGAGCCTGGAGGAGGAGGAGGAGGGAGAGTCCCTGGAGCAGGAGGAGGAGGAGGAGGGGGGAGAGTGCCTGGAGGAGGAGAGAGAGAGCCTGGAGGAGGGAGAGTGCCTGGAGGAGGAGGAGGGAGAGTGCCTGGAGGAGGAGGAGGGATAGTGCGAGGAGGAGGAGGAGGAGGGAGAGTGCCTGGAGGAGCAGGAGGAGGAGGAGGGAGAGTGCCTGGAGGAGGAGGAGGAGGGATAGTGCCTGGAGGAGCAGGAGGAGGAGGAGGGATAGTGCCTGGAGGAGGAGGAGGAGGGATAGTGCCTGGTGGAGGAGGAGGAGGGATAGTGCCTGGTGGAGGAGGAGGAGGGATAGTGCCTGGTGGAGGAGGAGGAGGGAGAGTGCCTGGAGGAGGAGGAGGGAGAGTGCCTGGAGGAGGAGGAGGGATAGTGCCTGGAGGAGGAGGAGGGATAGTACCTGGAGGAGGAGGAGGAGGCGGGATAGTGCTTGGAGGAGGAGGGAGAGTGCCTGGAGGAGGAGGAGGGAGAGTGCCTGGAAGAGGAGGAGGGAGAGTGCCTGGAAGAGGAGGAGGGAGAGTGCCTGGAGGAGGAGGTGGGGGAGAGAGAGGGAGCCTGGAGGAGGAGGTGGGGGAGAGAGAGGGAGCCTGGAGGAGGAGGGGGGGGCGAGCGAGAGCCTGGAGGAGGAGGTGGGGGAGAGAGAGGGAGCCTAGAGGGGGAGGTGGGGGAGAGAGAGGGAGCCTGGAGGAGGAGGTGGGGGAGCGAGAGCCTGGAGGAGGAGGTGGGGGGGGGGGGGAGGGAGAGTGCCTGGAGGAGGACGAGTGCCTGGAGGATTAGGAGGAGGGAGAGTGCCTGGAGCAGGAGGAGGAGGGAGAGTGCCTGGAGGAGGAGAAGGGAGAGAGCCTGGAGAATGAGGGAGAGTGCCTGGAGAATGAGGAGGGAGAGTGCCTGGAGTAGGGAGAGT
This sequence comes from Heterodontus francisci, assembly GCF_036365525.1. NCBI lineage: Eukaryota > Metazoa > Chordata > Chondrichthyes > Heterodontiformes > Heterodontidae > Heterodontus > Heterodontus francisci. The sequence goes on from NW_027141973.1 coordinate 34,991, forward strand.
GCCTGCAGGAGGAGGAGGAGGGAGAGTGCCTGGAGAATGAGGAGGGAGAGTGCCTGGAGTAGGAGGAGGAGGGAGAGTGCCTGGAGTAGGAGGAGGAGGGAGAGTGCCTGGAGTAGGAGGAGGAGGGAGAGTGCCTGGAGGAGGAGCAGGAGGAAGAGTGCCTGGAGGAGGAGGAGGAGGGAGAGTGCCTGGAGGAGGAGGAGGGAGAGTGCCTGGAGGAGGAGGAGGGAGAGTGTCTGGAGGAGGAGGGAGAGTGTCTGGAGGAGGAGGAGGAGGAGGGAGAGTGTCTGGAGGAGGAGGAGGGAGAGTGTCTGGAGGAGGAGGACGGAGAGTGCCTGGAGGAGGGAGAGTGCCTGGAGGAGGAGGAGGAGGGAGAGTGCCTGGAGGAGGAGGAGGAGGGAGAGTGCCTGGAGGAGGAGGAGGAGGAGGAGGGAGAGTGCCTGGAGGAGGAGGAGGAGGAGGAGGAGGGAGAGTGCCTGGAGGAGGAGGAGGAGGGAGAGTGCCTGGAGGAGGAGGAGGAGGGAGAGTGCCTGGAGGAGGAGGAGGTGGGGGAGAGAGAAGGAGCCTGGAGGAGGAGGTGGGGGAGAGAGAGGGAGCCTGGAGGAGGGAGAGGGCCTGGAGGAGGAGGAGGAGGGAGAGAGCCTGGAGGAGGAGGAGGAGGAGGGAGAGTGCCTGGAGGAGGAGAGAGAGAGCCTGGAGGAGGAGGAGGAGGGAGAGTGCCTGGAGGAGGAGGAGGGAGAGTGCCTGGAGGAGGAGGAGGGAAAGTGTCTGGAGGAGGAGGAGGGAAAGTGTCTGGAGGAGGAGGAGGGAGAGTGTCTGGAGGAGGAGGAGGGGGAGAGAGAGAGGGAGCCTGGAGGAGGAGGAGGGAGAGGGCCTGGAGGAGGAGGAGGAGGAGGAGGGAGAGAGCCTGGAGGAGGAAGAAGAGGAGGAGGGAGAGTGCCTGGAGAAGGAGAGAGAGTGCCTGGAGGAGGAGGAGGAGGAGGAGGAGGAGGGAGAGTGCCTGGAGGAGGAGGAGGGAGAGTGCCTGGAGGAGGAGGAGGGGGAGAGAGAGAGGGAGCCTGGAGGAGGAGGTGGGGGAGAGAGAGAGGGAGCCTGGAGGAGGAGGTGGGGGAGAGAGAGGGAGCCTGCAGGAGGAGGTGGGGGAGAGAGAGGGAGCCTGGAGGAGGAGGTGGGGGAGAGAGAGGGAGCCTGGAGGAGGAGGAGGGAGAGGGCCTGGAGGAGGGAGAGGGCCTGGAGGAGGAGGGAGAGGGCCTGGAGGAGGAGGAGGGTGAGTGCCTGGAGGAGGAGGGTGAGTGCCTGGAGGAGGAGGAGGAGGGTGAGTGCCTGGAGGAGGAGGAGGGAGAGTGCCTGGAGGAGGAGGAGGAGGGAGAGTGCCTGGAGGAGGAGGAGGGAGAGTGCCTGGAGGAGGAGGAGGAGGGAGAGTGCCTGGAGGAGGAGGAGGGAGAGTGCCTGGAGGAGGAGGAGGAGGGAGAGTGCCTGGAGGAGGAGGGAGAGTGCCTGGAGGAGGAGGAGGGAGAGTGCCTGGAGGAGGAGGAGGAGGAGGGAGAGTGCCTGGAGGAGGAGGAGGGAGAGTGCCTGGAGGAGGAGGAGGGGGAGAGAGAGAGGGTGCCTGGAGGAGGAGGAGGGGGAGAGAGAGAGGGAGCCTGGAGGAGGAGGTGGGGGAGAGAGAGAGGGAGCCTGGAGGAGGAGGTGGGGGAGAGAGTGGGGCCTGGAGGAGGAGGAGGGAGTGGGAGCCTGGAGGAGGAGGAGGGAGAGGGAGCCTGGAGGAGGAGGAGGGAGAGGGAGCCTGGAGGAGGAGGAGGGAGAGGGCCTGGAGGAGGAGGAGGGAGAGTGCCTGGAGGAGGAGGTGGGGGAGAGAGAGGGAGCCTGGAGGAGGAGGTGGGGGAGAGAGAGGGAGCCTGGAGGAGGAGGTGGGGGAGAGAGAGGGAGCCTGGAGGAGGAGGGGGGGGGGCGAGCGAGAGCCTGGAGGAGGAGGTGGGGGAGAGAGAGGGAGCCTGGAGGAGGAGGTGGGGGAGCGAGAGCCTGGAGGAGGAGGTGGGGGGGGGGGGGGAGAGTGCCTGGAGGAGGACGAGTGCCTGGAGGAGGAGGAGGAGGAGGAGGGAGAGTGCCTGGAGTAGGAGGAGGGAGAGTGCCTGGAGGAGGGAGAGTGCCTGCAGGAGGAGGAGGAGGGAGAGTGCCTGGAGAATGAGGAGGGAGGGTGCCAGGAGGAGGGAGAGTGCCTGGAGTAGGAGGAGGAGGGAGAGTGCCTGGAGGAGGAGGAGGAGGGAGAGTGCCTGGAGGAGGAGGAGGAGGGAGAGTGTCTGGAGGAGGAGGAGGGAGAGTGTCTGGAGGAGGAGGAGGGAGAGTGTCTGGAGGAGGAGGAGGAGGGAGAGAGCCTGGAGAATGAGGGATAGTGCCTGGAGAATGAGGAGGGAGAGTGCCTGGAGGAGGGAGAGTGCCTGCAGGAGGAGGAGGAGGGAGAGTGCCTGGAGAATGAGGAGGGAGAGTGCCAGGAGGAGGGAGAGTGCCTGGAGTAGGAGGAGGAGGGAGAGTGCCTGGAGTAGGAGGAGGAGGGAGAGTGCCTGGAGGAGGAGGAGGAGGGAGAGTGCCTGGAGGAGGAGGAGGAGGGAGAGTGCCTGGAGGAGGAGGAGGAGGGAGAGTGCCTGGAGGAGGAGGAGGAGGGTGAGTGTCTGGAGGAGGAGGAGGAGGGAGAGTGTCTGGAGGAGGAGGAGGGAGAGTGTCTGGAGGAGGAGGAGGGAGAGTGTCTGGAGGAGGAGGAGGAGGGAGAGTGTCTGGAGGAGGAGGAGGAGGGAGAGTGTCTGGAGGAGGAGGAGGAGGGGGAGTGTCTGGAGGAGGAGGAGGAGGGAGAGTGTCTGGAGGAGGAGGAGGAGGGAGAGTGTCTGGAGGAGGAGGGAGAGTGTCTGGAGGAGGAGGGAGAGTGTCTGGAGGAGGAGGGAGAGTGTCTGGAGGAGGAGGAGGGAGAGTGCCTGGAGGAGGAGGAGGAGGGAGAGTGCCTGGAGGAGGAGGAGGAGGGAGAGTGCCTGGAGAATGAGGAGGGAGAGTGCCAGGAGGAGGGAGAGTGCCTGGAGTAGGAGGAGGAGGGATAGTGCCTGGAGTAGGAGGAGGAGGGAGAGTGCCTGGAGTAGGAGGAGGAGGGAGAGTGCCTGGAGTAGGAGGAGGAGGGCGAGTGCCTGGAGGAGGAGGAGGAGGGAGTGTGTCTGGAGGTGGAGGAGGGAGAGTGTCTGGAGGAGGAGGAGGAGGGAGAGTGTCTGGAGGAGGGAGAGTGCCTGGAGGAGGAGGAGGAAGGAGAGTGCCTGGAGGAGGAGGAGGAAGGAGAGTGCCTGGAGGAGGAGGAGGGAGAGTGCCTGGAGGAGGAGGAGGGAGAGTGCCTGGAGGAGGAGGTGGGGGAGAGAGAGGGAGCCTGGAGGAGGAGGTGGGGGAGAGAGAGGGAGCCTGGAGGAGGAGGGGGGGGCGAGCGAGAGCCTGGAGGAGGAGGTGGGGGAGAGAGAGGGAGCCTAGAGGGGGAGGTGGGGGAGAGAGAGGGAGCCTGGAGGAGGAGGTGGGGGAGCGAGAGCCTGGAGGAGGAGGTGGGGGGTGGGGGGAGAGTGCCTGGAGGAGGACGAGTGCCTGGAGGATTAGGAGGAGGGAGAGTGCCTGGAGTAGGAGGGGGGAGAGAGCCTGGAGGAGGAGAAGGGAGAGAGCCTGGAGAATGAGGGATAGTGCCTGGAGAATGAGGAGGGAGAGTGCCTGGAGTAGGGAGAGTGCCTGCAGGAGGAGGAGGAGGGAGAGTGCCTGGAGTAGGAGGAGGAGGGAGAGTGCCTGGAGTAGGAGGAGGAGGGAGAGTGCCTGGAGGAGGAGGAGGAGGGAGAGTGCCTGGAGGAGGAGGAGGGAGAGTGCCTGGAGGAGGAGGAGGGATAGTGTGAGGAGGAGGAGGGAGAGTGCCTGGAGGAGGAGGAGGAGGGAGAGTGCCTGGAGGAGGAGGAGGAGGGATAGTGCCTGGAGGAGGAGGAGGGATAGTGTCTGGAGGAGGAGGAGGAGGAGGAGGGATAGTGCCTGGAGGAGGAGGAGGAGGGATAGTGCCTGGTGGAGGAGGAGGAGGGATAGTGCCTGGTGGAGGAGGAGGAGGGATAGTGCCTGGTGGAGGAGGAGGAGGGATAGTGCCTGGAGGAGGAGGAGGGATAGTGCCTGGAGGAGGAGGAGGGATAGTGCCTGGAGGAGGAGGAGGGATAGTACCTGGAGGAGGAGGAGGAGGCGGGATAGTGCTTGGAGGAGGAGGAGGAGGGAGAGTGCCTGGAGGAGGGAGAGTGCCTGGAGGAGGAGGGAGAGTGCCTGGAGGAGGGAGAGTGCCTGGAGGAGGAGGAGGAGGGAGAGTGCCTGGAGGAGGAGGAGGGAGAGTGCCTGGAAGAGGAGGTGGGGGAGAGAGAGGGAGCCTGGAGGAGGAGGTGGGGGAGAGAGAGGGAGCCTGGAGGAGGAGGGGGGGGGCGAGCGAGAGCCTGGAGGAGGAGGTGGGGGGGGGGGGGGGGGGGGGGGGAAAGAGAGTGCCTGGAGGAGGACGAGTGCCTGGAGGATTAGGAGGAGGGAGAGTGCCAGGAGTAGGAGGAGGGAGAGTGCCTGGAGTAGGAGGAGGGAGAGAGCCTGGAGGAGGAGAAGGGAGAGAGCCTGGAGAATGAGGGATAGTGCCTGGAGAATGAGGAGGGAGAGTGCCTGGAGTAGGGAGAGTGCCTGCAGGAGGAGGAGGAGGGAGAGTGCCTGGAGTAGGAGGAGGAGGGAGAGTGCCTGGAGGAGGAGGAGGGGGGAGAGTGCCTGGAGGAGGAGGAGGAGGGAGAGTGCCTGGAGGAGGAGCAGGAGGAGAGTGCCTGGAGGAGGAGGAGGGAGAGTGTCTGGAGGAGGAGGGAGAGTGTCTGGAGGAGGAGGAGGAGGAGGAGGGAGAGTGTCTGGAGGAGGAGGAGGAGGAGGGAGAGTGCCTGCAGGAGGAGGAGGGAGAGTGTCTGGAGAAGGAGGACGGAGAGTGCCTGGAGGAGGGAGAGTGCCTGGAGGAGGCGGAGGAGGGAGAGTGCCTGGAGGAGGAGGAGGAGGGAGAGTGCCTGGAGGAGGAGGAGGAGGGAGAGTGCCTGGAGGAGGAGGAGGAGGAGGAGGAGGGAGAGTGCCTGGAGGAGGAGGAGGAGGAGGGAGAGTGCCTGGAGGAGGAGAGAGAGAGCCTGGAGGAGGTGGAGGAGGGAGAGTGCCTGGAGGAGGAGGAGGGAAAGTGTCTGGAGGAGGAGGAGGAGGGAAAGTGTCTGGAGGAGGAGGAGGGAGAGTGCCTGGAGGAGGAGGAGGGGGAGAGAGAGAGGGAGCCTGGAGGAGGATGTGCGGGAGAGAGAGAGGGAGCCTGGAGGAGGAGGAGGGAGAGGGCCTGGAGGAGGAGGAGGAGGGAGAGAGCCTGGAGGAGGAAGAAGAGGAGGAGGGAGAGTGCCTGGAGAAGGAGAGAGAGAGCCTGGAGGAGGAGGAGGAGGAGGAGGAGGGAGAGTGCCTGGAGGAGGAGGAGGGAGAGTGCCTGGAGGAGGAGGAGGGAGAGTGCATGGAGGAGGAGGTGGGGGAGAGAGAGGGAGCCTGGAGGAGGAGGTGGGGGAGAGAGAGGGAGCCTGGAGGAGGAGGTGGGGGAGAGAGAGGGAGCCTGCAGGAGGAGGTGGGGGAGAGAGAGGGAGCCTGCAGGAGGAGGTGGGGGAGAGAGAGGGAGCCTGGAGGAGGAGGAGGGAGAGGGAGCCTGGAGGAGGAGGAGGGAGAGGGCCTGGAGGAGGGAGAGGGCCTGGAGGAGGAGGGAGAGGGCCTGGAGGAGGAGGAGGGTGAGTGCCTGGAGGTGGAGGAGGAGGGTGAGTGCCTGGAGGAGGAGGGTGAGTGCCTGGAGGAGGAGGGTGAGTGCCTGGAGGAGGAGGAGGAGGGTGAGTGCCTGGAGGAGGAGGAGGAGGAGGGAGAGTGCCTGGAGGAGGAGGAGGGAGAGTGCCTGGAGGAGGAGGAGGGAGAGTGCCTGGAGGAGGAGGAGGAGGGAGAGTGCCTGGAGGAGGAGGAGGAGGAGGGAGAGTGCCTGGAGGAGGAGGAGGAGGAGGGAGAGTGCCTGGAGGAGGAGGAGGAGGAGGGAGAGTGCCTGGAGGAGGAGGAGGGAGAGTGCCTGGAGGAGGGAGAGTGCCTGGAGGAGGAGGAGGGAAAGTGCCTGGAGGAGGAGGAGGGGGAGTGCCTGGAGGAGGAGGAGGTGGGGGAGAGAGAGAGGGATCCTGGAGGAGGAGGTGGGGGAGAGAGAGAGAGGGAGCCTGGAGGAGGAGGTGGGGGAGAGAGAGGGAGCCTGGAGGAGGAGGTGGGGGAGAGAGAGGGAGCCTGGAGGAGGAGGTGGGGGAGCGAGAGCCTGGAGGAGGAGGTGGTGGGGGGGGGGGGGGGGGAGAGTGCCTGGAGGAGGACGAGTGCCTGGAGGAGGAGGAGGAGGGAGTGTGCCTGGAGGAGGAGGAGGAGGGAGTGTGCCTGGAGGAGGAGGAGGAGGGAGAGTGCCTGGAGGAGGAGGGAGAGTGCCTGGAGGAGGAGGAGGGAGAGTGCCTGGAGGAGGAGGAGGAGGGAGAGTGCCTGGAGGAGGAGGAGGAGGAGGGAGAGTGTCTGGAGGAGGAGGAGGAGGAGGAGGAGGGAGAGTGTCTGGAGGAGGAGGAGGAGGAGGGAGAGTGCCTGCAGGAGGAGGAGGAGGAGGGAGAGTGTCTGGAGAAGGAGGACGGAGAGTGCCTGGAGGAGGGAGAGTGCCTGGAGGAGGCGGAGGAGGGAGAGTGCCTGGAGGAGGCGGAGGAGGGAGAGTGCCTGGAGGAGACGGAGGAGGGAGAGTGCCTGGAGGAGGAGGAGGAGGGAGAGTGCCTGGAGGAGGAGGAGGAGGGAGAGTGCCTGGAGGAGGAGGAGGAGGAGGAGGGAGAGTGCCTGGAGGAGGAGGAGGAGGAGGGAGAGTGCCTGGAGGAGGAGGAGGAGGAGGGAGAGTGCCTGGAGGAGGAGGAGGAGGAGGAGGGAGAGTGCCTGGAGGAGGAGGGAGAGTGCCTGGAGGAGGAGGAGGGAAAGTGCCTGGAGGAGGAGGAGGGAGAGTGCCTGGAGGAGGAGGAGGTGGGGGAGAGAGAGAGGGATCCTGGAGGAGGAGGTGGGGGAGAGAGAGAGAGGGATCCTGGAGGAGGAGGTGGGGGAGAGAGAGAGAGGGAGCCTGGAGGAGCAGGTGGGGGAGAGAGAGGGAGCCTGGAGGAGGAGGTGGGGGAGAGAGAGGGAGCCTGGAGGAGGAGGTGGGGGAGCGAGAGCCTGGAGGAGGAGGTGGTGGGGGGGGGGGGAGAGTGCCTGGAGGAGGACGAGTGCCTGGAGGAGGAGGAGGAGGGAGAGTGCCTGGAGTAGGAGGAGGGAGAGTGCCTGGAGGAGGGAGAGTGCCTGCAGGAGGAGGAGGAGGGGGAGTGCCTGGAGAATGAGGAGGGAGAGTGCCAGGAGGAGGGAGAGTGCCTGGAGTAGGAGGAGGAGGGAGAGTGCCTGGAGGAGGAGGAGGAGGGAGAGAGCCTGGAGAATGAGGGATAGTGCCTGGAGAATGAGGAGGGAGAGTGCCTGGAGGAGGGAGAGTGCCTGCAGGAGGAGGAGGAGGGAGAGTGCCTGCAGAATGAGGAGGGAGAGTGCCAGGAGGAGGGAGAGTGCCTGGAGGAGGAGGAGGAGGAGGGAGAGTGCCTGGAGGAGGAGGAGGAGGGAGAGTGCCTGGAGGAGGAGGAGGAGGGAGAGTGCCTGGAGGAGGAGGAGGAGGGAGAGTGCCTGGAGGAGGAGGAGGGAGAGTGTCTGGAGGAGGAGGAGGAGGAGGGAGAGTGTCTGGAGGAGGAGGAGGGAGAGTGTCTGGAGGAGGAGGAGGAGGGAGAGTGTCTGGAGGAGGAGGAGGAGGGAGAGTGTCTGGAGGAGGAGGAGGAGGGAGAGTGTCTGGAGGAGGAGGAGGGAGAGTGTCTGGAGGAGGAGGAGGGAGAGTGTCTGGAGGAGGAGGGAGAGTGTCTGGAGGAGGAGGAGGGAGAGTGTCTGGAGGAGGAGGAGGGAGAGTGCGTGGAGGAGGAGGAGGAGGGAGAGTGTCTGGAGGAGGAGGAGGGAGAGTGTCTGGAGGAGGAGGAGGGAGAGTGTCTGGAGGAGGAGGAGGGAGAGTGTCTGGAGGAGGAGGAGGGAGAGTGTCTGGAGGAGGAGGGAGAGTGTCTGGAGGAGGAGGGAGAGTGTCTGGAGGAGGAGGAGGAGGAGGGAGAGTGTCTGGAGGAGGGAGAGTGCCTGCAGGAGGAGGAGGAGGAGGGAGAGTGTCTGGAGAAGGAGGACGGAGAGTGCCTGGAGGAGGAAGAGTGCCTGGAGGAGGCGGAGGAGGGAGAGTGCCTGGAGGAGGAGGAGGAGGGAGAGTGCCTGGAGGAGGAGGAGGAGGGAGAGTGCCTGGAGGAGGAGGAGGAGGAGGAGGGAGAGTGCCTGGAGGAGGAGGAGGAGGAGGGAGAGTGCCTGGAGGAGGAGGAGGAGGAGGAGGGAGAGTGCCTGGAGGAGGAGGGAGAGTGCCTGGAGGAGGAGGAGGGAAAGTGCCTGGAGGAGGAGGAGGGAGAGTGCCTGGAGGAGGAGGAGGTGGGGGAGAGAGAGAGGGATCCTGGAGGAGGAGGTGGGGGAGAGAGAGAGAGGGAGCCTGGAGGAGCAGGTGGGGGAGAGAGAGGGAGCCTGGAGGAGGAGGTGGGGGAGAGAGAGGGAGCCTGGAGGAGGGAGAGGGCCTGGAGGAGGAGGAGGAGGGAGAGAGCCTGGAGGAGGAGGAGGAGGGAGAGTGCCTGGAGGAGGAGAGAGAGAGCCTGGAGGAGGAGGAGGAGGGAGAGTGCCTGGAGGAGGAGGAGGGAAAGTGTCTGGAGGAGGAGGAGGGAAAGTGTCTGGAGGAGGAGGAGGGAGAGTGCCTGGAGGAGGAGGAGGGGGAGAGAGAGAGGGAGCCTGGAGGAGGATGTGCGGGAGAGAGAGAGGGAGCCTGGAGGAGGAGGAGGGAGAGGGCCTGGAGGAGGAGGAGGAGGAGGAGGGAGAGAGCCTGGAGGAGGAAGAAGAGGAGGAGGGAGAGTGCCTGGAGAAGGAGAGAGAGAGCCTGGAGGAGGAGGAGGAGGAGGAGGAGGAGGAGGGAGAGTGCCTGGAGGAGGAGGAGGGAGAGTGCCTGGAGGAGGAGGAGGGAGAGTGCATGGAGGAGGAGGAGGGGGAGAGAGAGAGGGAGCCTGGAGGAGGAGGTGGGGGAGAGAGAGGGAGCCTGGAGGAGGAGGTGGGGGAGAGAGAGGGAGCCTGCAGGAGGAGGTGGGGGAGAGAGAGGGAGCCTGCAGGAGGAGGTGGGGGAGAGAGAGGGAGCCTGGAGGAGGAGGAGGGAGAGGGAGCCTGGAGGAGGAGGAGGGAGAGGGCCTGGAGGAGAGGAGGGAGAGGGCCTGGAGGAGGAGGAGGGTGAGTGCCTGGAGGTGGAGGAGGAGGGTGAGTGCCTGGAGGAGGAGGGTGAGTGCCTGGAGGAGGAGGAGGAGGGTGAGTGCCTGGAGGAGGAGGAGGAGGAGGGACAGTGCCTGGAGGAGGAGGAGGGAGTGTGCCTGGAGGAGGAGGAGGGAGTGTGCCTGGAGGAGGAGGAGGAGGGAGAGTGCCTGGAGGAGGAGGGAGAGTGCCTGGAGGAGGAGGAGGAGGGAGAGTGCCTGGAGGAGGAGGAGGAGGAGGGAGAGTGCCTGGAGGAGGAGGAGGAGGAGGGAGAGTGCCTGGAGGAGGAGGAGGGAGAGTGCCTGGAGGAGGAGGAGGAGGGAGAGTGCCTGGAGGAGGAGGAGGGGGAGAGAGAGAGGGTGCCTGGAGGAGGAGGAGGGGGAGAGAGAGAGGGAGCCTGGAGGAGGAGGAGGGGGAGAGAGAGAGGGAGCCTGGAGGAGGAGGTGGGGGAGAGAGTGGGAGCCTGGAGGAGGAGGAGGGAGAGGGAGCCTGGAGGAGGAGGAGGAGAGGGCCTGGAGGAGGAGGAGGGAGAGTGCCTGGAGGAAGAGTGCCTGGAGGAGGAGGAGGGAGAGTGCCTGGAGGAGGAGGTGGGGGAGAGAGAGGGAGCCTGGAGTAGGAGGTGGGGGAGAGAGAGGGAGCCTGGAGGAGGAGGTGGGGAGAGAGCGAGAGCCTGGAGGAGGAGGTGGGGGAGAGAGAGGGAGCCTGGAGGAGGAGGTGGGGGAGCGAGAGCATGGAGGAGGAGGTGGGGGGGGGGGGGGATAGAGTGCCTGGAGGAGGACGAGTGCCTGGAGGAGGAGGAGGAGGGAGAGTGCCTGGAGTAGGAGGAGGGAGAGTGCCTGGAGGAGGGAGAGTGCCTGCAGGAGGAGGAGGAGGGAGAGTGCCTGGAGAATGAGGAGGGAGAGTGCCAGGAGGAGGGAGAGTGCCTGGAGTAGGAGGAGGAGGGAGAGTGCCTGGAGGAGGAGGAGGAGGGAGAGTGTCTGGAGGAGGAGGAGGAGGAGGAGGAGGGAGAGTGTCTGGAGGAGGAGGAGGAGGAGGGAGAGTGCCTGCAGGAGGAGGAGGAGGAGGGAGAGTGTCTGGAGAAGGAGGACGGAGAGTGCCTGGAGGAGGCGGAGGAGGGAGAGTGCCTGGAGGAGGCGGAGGAGGGAGAGTGCCTGGAGGAGGCGGAGGAGGGAGAGTGCCTGGAGGAGGAGGAGGAGGGAGAGTGCCTGGAGGAGGAGGAGGAGGGAGAGTGCCTGGAGGAGGAGGAGGAGGAGGAGGGAGAGTGCCTGGAGGAGGAGGAGGAGGAGGGAGAGTGCCTGGAGGAGGAGGAGGAGGAGGAGGGAGAGTGCCTGGAGGAGGAGGGAGAGTGCCTGGAGGAGGAGGAGGGAAAGTGCCTGGAGGAGGAGGAGGGAGAGTGCCTGGAGGAGGAGGAGGTGGGGGAGAGAGAGAGGGATCCTGGAGGAGGAGGTGGGGGAGAGAGAGAGAGGGATCCTGAGGAGGAGGTGGGGGAGAGAGAGAGAGGGAGCCTGGAGGAGCAGGTGGGGGGAGAGAGAGGGAGCCTGGAGGAGGAGGTGGGGGAGAGAGAGGGAGCCTGGAGGAGGAGGTGGGGGAGCGAGAGCCTGGAGGAGGAGGTGGTGGGGGGGGGGGGAGAGTGCCTGGAGGAGGACGAGTGCCTGGAGGAGGAGGAGGAGGGAGAGTGCCTGGAGTAGGAGGAGGGAGAGTGCCTGGAGGAGGGAGAGTGCCTGCAGGAGGAGGAGGAGGGGGAGTGCCTGGAGAATGAGGAGGGAGAGTGCCAGGAGGAGGGAGAGTGCCTGGAGTAGGAGGAGGAGGGAGAGTGCCTGGAGGAGGAGGAGGAGGGAGAGTGTCTGGAGGAGGAGGAGGGAGAGTGTCTGGAGGAGGAGGAGGAGGGAGAGAGCCTGGAGAATGAGGGATAGTGCCTGGAGAATGAGGAGGGAGAGTGCCTGGAGGAGGGAGAGTGCCTGCAGGAGGAGGAGGAGGGAGAGTGCCTGGAGAATGAGGAGGGAGAGTGCCAGGAGGAGGGAGAGTGCCTGGAGGAGGAGGAGGAGGGAGAGTGCCTGGAGGAGGAGGAGGAGGGAGAGTGCCTGCAGGAGGAGGAGGAGGGAGAGTGCCTGGAGGAGGAGGAGGAGGGAGAGTGCCTGGAGGAGGAGGAGGGAGAGTGTCTGAGGAGGAGGAGGGAGAGTGTCTGGAGGAGGAGGAGGAGGGAGAGTGTCTGGAGGAGGAGGAGGAGGGAGAGTGTCTGGAGGAGGAGGAGGGAGAGTGTCTGGAGGAGGAGGGAGAGTGTCTGGAGGAGGAGGAGGGAGAGTGTCTGGAGGAGGAGGAGGGAGAGTGCCTGAGGAGGAGGAGGAGGGAGAGTGCCTGGAGGAGGAGGAGGAGGGAGAGTGTCTGGAGGAGGAGGAGGGAGAGTGTCTGGAGGAGGAGGAGGGAGAGTGTCTGGAGGAGGAGGAGGGAGAGTGTCTGGAGGAGGAGGAGGGAGAGTGTCTGGAGGAGGAGGGAGAGTGTCTGGAGGAGGAGGGAGAGTGTCTGGAGGAGGAGGAGGAGGAGGGAGAGTGTCTGCAGGAGGAGGAGGAGGAGGGAGAGTGTCTGGAGAAGGAGGACGGAGAGTGCCTGGAGGAGGGAGAGTGCCTGGAGGAGGCGGAGGAGGGAGAGTGCCTGGAGGAGGAGGAGGAGGGAGAGTGCCTGGAGGAGGAGGAGGAGGGAGAGTGCCTGGAGGAGGAGGAGGAGGAGGAGGGAGAGTGCCTGGAGGAGGAGGAGGAGGAGGAGGGAGAGTGCCTGGAGGAGGAGGAGGAGGGAGAGTGCCTGGAGGAGGAGGGAGAGTGCCTGGAGGAGGAGGAGGGAAAGTGCCTGGAGGAGGAGGAGGGAGAGTGCCTGGAGGAGGAGGAGGTGGGGGAGAGAGAGAGGGATCCTGGAGGAGGAGGTGGGGGAGAGAGAGAGAGGGAGCCTGGAGGAGCAGGTGGGGGAGAGAGAGGGAGCCTGGAGGAGGAGGTGGGGGAGAGAGAGGGAGCCTGGAGGAGGGAGAGGGCCTGGAGGAGGAGGAGGAGGGAGAGAGCCTGGAGGAGGAGGAGGAGGGAGAGTGCCTGGAGGAGGAGAGAGAGAGCCTGGAGGAGGAGGAGGAGGGAGAGTGCCTGGAGGAGGAGGAGGGAAAGTGTCTGGAGGAGGAGGAGGGAAAGTGTCTGGAGGAGGAGGAGGGAGAGTGCCTGGAGGAGGGAGGAGGGGGAGAGAGAGAGGGAGCCTGGAGGAGGATGTGCGGGAGAGAGAGAGGGAGCCTGGAGGAGGAGGAGGGAGAGGGCCTGGAGGAGGAGGAGGAGGAGGAGGGAGAGAGCCTGGAGGAGGAAGAAGAGGAGGAGGGAGAGTGCCTGGAGAAGGAGAGAGAGAGCCTGGAGGAGGAGGAGGAGGAGGAGGAGGAGGAGGGAGAGTGCCTGGAGGAGGAGGAGGGAGAGTGCCTGGAGGAGGAGGAGGGAGAGTGCATGGAGGAGGAGGAGGGGGAGAGAGAGAGGGAGCCTGGAGGAGGAGGTGGGGGAGAGAGAGGGAGCCTGGAGGAGGAGGTGGGGGAGAGAGAGGGAGCCTGCAGGAGGAGGTGGGGGAGAGAGAGGGAGCCTGCAGGAGGAGGTGGGGGAGAGAGAGGGAGCCTGGAGGAGGAGGAGGAGAGGGAGCCTGGAGGAGGAGGAAGGAGAGGGCCTGGAGGAGGAGGAGGGAGAGGGCCTGGAGGAGGAGGAGGAGGAGGAGGGAGAGAGCCTGGAGGAGGAAGAAGAGGAGGAGGGAGAGTGCCTGGAGAAGGAGAGAGAGAGCCTGGAGGAGGAGGAGGAGGAGGAGGGAGAGTGCCTGGAGGAGGAGGAGGAGAGTGCCTGGAGGAGGAGGAGGGAGAGTGCCTGGAGGAGGAGGAGGGAGAGTGCATGGAGGAGGAGGAGGGGGAGAGAGAGAGGGAGCCTGGAGGAGGAGGTGGGGGAGAGAGAGGGAGCCTGGAGGAGGAGGTGGGGAGAGAGAGGGAGCCTGCAGGAGGAGGTGGGGGAGAGAGAGGGAGCCTGCAGGAGGAGGTGGGGGAGAGAGAGGGAGCCTGCAGGAGGAGGTGGGGGAGAGAGAGGGAGCCTGGAGGAGGAGGAGGGAGAGGGAGCCTGGAGAGGAGGAGGGAGAGGGAGCCTGGAGGAGGAGGAGGGAGAGGGCCTGGAGGAGGAGGAGAGGGCCTGGAGGAGGAGGAGGGTGAGTGCCTGGAGGTGGAGGAGGAGGGTGAGTGCCTGGAGGAGGAGGAGGAGGGTGAGTGCCTGGAGGAGGAGGAGGAGGAGGACAGTGCCTGGAGGAGGAGGAGGGAGTGTGCCTGGAGGAGGAGGAGGGAGTGTGCCTGGAGGAGGAGGAGGAGGGAGAGTGCCTGGAGGAGGAGGGAGAGTGCCTGGAGGAGGAGGAGGAGGAGGGAGAGTGCCTGGAGGAGGAGGAGGAGGGAGAGTGCCTGGAGGAGGAGGAGGAGGAGGGAGAGTGCCTGGAGGAGGAGGAGGAGGGTGAGTGCCTGGAGGAGGAGGAGAGAGGAGGAGGGACAGTGCCTGGAGGAGGAGGAGGGAGTGTGCCTGGAGGAGGAGGAGGGAGTGTGCCTGGAGGAGGAGGAGGAGGGAGAGTGCCTGGAGGAGGAGGGAGAGTGCCTGGAGGAGGAGGAGGAGGAGGGAGAGTGCCTGGAGGAGGAGGGAGAGTGCCTGGAGGAGGAGGAGGAGGAGGGAGAGTGCCTGGAGGAGGAGGAGGAGGAGGGAGAGTGCCTGGAGGAGGAGGAGGGAGAGTGCCTGGAGGAGGAGGAGGAGGGAGAGTGCCTGGAGGAGGAGGAGGGGGAGAGAGAGAGGGAGCCTGGAGGAGGAGGAGGGGGAGAGAGAGAGGGAGCCTGGAGGAGGAGGTGGGGGAGAGAGAGAGGGAGCCTGGAGGAGGAGGTGGGGGAGAGAGAGGGAGCCTGGAGGAGGAGGAGGGGAGAGGGAGCCTGGAGGAGGAGGAGGGAGAGGGAGCCTGGAGGAGGAGGAGGGAGAGGGCCTGGAGGAGGGAGTGCCTGGAGGAGGAGGAGGGAGAGTGCCTGGAGGAGGAGGTGGGGGAGAGAGAGGGAGCCTGGAGTAGGAGGTGGGGGAGAGAGAGGGAGCCTGGAGGAGGAGGTGGGGGAGAGAGCGAGAGCCTGGAGAAGGAGGTGGGGGAGAGAGAGGGAGCCTGGAGGAGGAGGTGGGGGAGCGAGAGCCTGGAGGAGGAGGTGGGGGGGGGGGGGGGGGGAAGAGTGCCTGGAGGAGGACGAGTGCCTGGAGGAGGAGGAGGAGGGAGAGTGCCTGGAGTAGGAGGAGGGAGAGTGCCTGGAGGAGGGAGAGTGCCTGCAGGAGGAGGAGGAGGGAGAGTGCCTGGAGAATGAGGAGGGAGAGTGCCAGGAGGAGGGAGAGTGCCTGGAGTAGGAGGAGGAGGGAGAGTGCCTGGAGGAGGAGGAGGAGGGAGAGTGTCTGGAGAGGAGGAGGGAGAGTGTCTGGAGGAGGAGGAGGAGGGAGAGAGCCTGGAGAATGAGGGATAGTGCCTGGAGAATGAGGAGGGAGAGTGCCTGGAGGAGGGAGAGTGCCTGCAGGAGGAGAGGAGGGAGAGTGCCTGGAGAATGAGGAGGGAGAGTGCCAGGAGGAGGGAGAGTGCCTGGAGTAGGAGGAGGAGGGAGAGTGCCTGGAGGAGGAGGAGGAGGGAGAGTGTCTGGAGGAGGAGGAGGGAGAGTGTCTGGAGGAGGAGGAGGGAGAGTGTCTGGAGGAGGAGGAGGAGGGAGAGTGTCTGGAGGAGGAGGAGGAGGGAGAGTGTCTGGAGGAGGAGGAGGAGAGTGTCTGGAGGAGGAGGAGGAGGGAGAGTGTCTGGAGGAGGAGGGAGAGTGTCTGGAGGAGGAGGGAGAGTGTCTGGAGGCGAGGAGGGAGGGTGCCTGGAGGAGGCGGAGGAGGGAGAGTGCCTGGAGGAGGAGGAGGAGGGAGAGTGCCTGGAGGAGGAGGAGGAGGGAGAGTGCCTGGAGAATGAGGAGGGAGAGTGCCAGGAGGAGGGAGAGTGCCTGGAGTAGGAGGAGGAGGGATAGTGCCTGAAGTAGGAGGAGGAGGGAGAGTGCCTGGAGTAGGAGGAGGAGGGCGAGTGCCTGGAGGAGGAGGAGGAGGAGGGAGTGTGTCTGGAGGAGGAGGAGGGAGAGTGGCTGGAGGAGGAGGAGGAGGGAGAGTGTCTGGAGGAGGAGGAGGAGGAGGGAGAGTGCCTGCAGGAGGAGGAGGAGGAGGGAGAGTGTCTGGAGGAGGAGGACGGAGAGTGCCTGGAGAGGCGGAGGAGGGAGAGTGTCTGGAGGAGGAGGAGGAGGGAGAGTGTCTGGAGGAGGAGGAGGAGGGAGAGTGCCTGGAGGAGGAGGAGGAGGGAGAGTGCCTGGAGGAGGAGGAGGAGGGAAAGTGTCTGGAGGAGGAGGAGGGAGAGTGCCTGGAGGAGGAGGAACGGGAGAGAGAGAGAGGGATCCTGGAGGAGGAGGTGGGGGAGAGAGAGAGGGAGCCTGGAGGAGGAGGTGGGGGAGAGAGAGGGAGCCTGGAGGAGGAGGTGGGGGAGAGAGAGGGAGCCTGAGGAGGAGGAGGGAGAGAGCCTGGAGGAGGAGGAGGAGGAGGGAGAGTGCCTGGAGGAGGAGAGAGAGAGCCTGGAGGAGGAGGAGGAGGAGGGAGAGTGCCTGGAGGAGGAGGAGGGAAAGTGTCTGGAGGAGGAGGAGGGAGAGTGCCTGGAGGAGGAGGAGGGGGAGAGAGAGAGGGAGCCTGGAGGAGGAGGTGGGGGAGAGAGAGAGGGAGCCTGGAGGAGGAGGAGGGAGAGGGCCTGGAGGAGGAGGAGTGCCTGGAGGAGGAGGGAGAGTGCCTGGAGGAGGAGGAGGGAGAGTGCCTGGAGGAGGAGGAGGGAGAGTCCCTGGAGGAGGAGGAGGGGAGAGTGCCTGGAGGAGGAGGAGGGAGAGTGCCTGGAGGAGGAGGAGGGAAAGTGTCTGGAGGAGGAGGAGGGAAAGTGTCTGGAGGAGGAGGAGGGGAAAGTGCCTGGAGGAGGAGGAGGGAGAGTGCCTGGAGGAGGAGGAGGGGGGAGAGAGAGAGGGAGCCTGGAGGAGGAGGTGGGGGAGAGAGAGAGGGAGCCTGGAGGAGGAGGAGGGAGAGGGAGCCTGGAGGAGGGAGAGGGAGCCTGGAGGAGGGAGAGGGAGCCTGGAGGAGGAGGAGGGAGAGGGAGCCTGAGGAGGAGGAGGGAGAGGGCCTGGAGATGGAGGAGGAGGGTGAGTGCCTGGAGGAGGAGGAGGAGGGTGAGGCCTGGAGGAGGAGGAGGAGGGTGAGTGCCTGGAGGAGGAGGAGGGTGAGTGCCTGGAGGAGGAGGAGGGTGAGTGCCTGGAGGAGGAGGAGGACGGAGAGTGCCTGGAGGAGGAGGAGGACGGAGAGTGCCTGGAGGAGGAGGAGGAGGGAGAGTGCCTGGAGGAGGAGGAGGAGGGAGAGTGCCTGGAGGAGGAGGTGGAGGAGAGTGCCTGGAGGAGGAGGGGGTGAGAGGGAGAGTGCCTGGAGGAGGAGGAGGTGGAGGAGAGTGCCTGGAGGAGGAGGAGGAGGAGGGAGAGTGCCTGGAGGAGGAGGAGGAGGTGGGAGAGTGCCTGGAGGAGGAGGAGGAGGGGGGGGGGAGAGTGCCTGGAGGAGGAGGAGGAGGGGGGGGGAGAGTGCCTGGAGGAGGAGGAGGAGGAGGGAGAGTGCCTGGAGGAGGAGGAGGAGAGGGAGAGTGCCTGGAGGAGGAGGAGGAGGAGGGAGAGTGCCTGGAGGAGGAGGAGGAGGAGGGAGAGTGCCTGGAGGAGGAGGAGGGAGAGAGCCTGGAGGATGAGGTGAGAGAGCCTGGAGGAGCAGGTGGGGGGAGAGAGAGAGAGGGAGCCTGGAGGAGGAGGTGGGGGAGAGAGAGGGAGCCTGGAGGAGGAGGTGGGGGAGAGAGAGGGAGCCTGGAGGAGGAGGTGGGGGAGAGAGAGGGAGCCTGGAGGAGGAGGTGGGGGAGAGAGAGGGAGCCTGGAGGAGGAGGTGGGGGAGAGAGAGAGGGAGCCTGGAGGAGGAAGTGGAGGA
>NW_027141973.1:52670-132458 GCF_036365525.1 Heterodontus francisci
TGTCCTCCTCCAGGCACTCTCCCCCCCCCCCCCACCACCTCCTCCTCCAGGCTCTCGCTCCCCCACCTCCTCCTCCAGGCTCCCTCTCTCTCCCCACCTCCTCCTCCAGGCTCCCTCTCTCTCCCCCCACCTGCTCCTCCAGGCTCCCTCTCTCTCTCTCCCCCACCTCCTCCTCCAGGATCCCCTCTCTCTCTCTCCCCCACCTCCTCCTCCAGGATCCCTCTCTCTCTCCCCCACCTCCTCCTCCTCCAGGCACTCTCCTCCTCCTCCTCCAGGCACTTTCCCTCCTCCTCCTCCAGGCACTCTCCCTCCTCTCCAGGCACTCTCCCTCCTCCTCCTCCTCCTCCAGGCACTCTCCCTCTCTCCCCTCTCTTAACCTCCTCCTCCTCCAGGCACTCTCCCTCCTCCTCCTCCTCCTCCTCCTCCTCCAGGCACTCTCCCTCCTCCTCCTCCTCCAGGCACTCTCCCTCCTCCGCCTCCTCCAGGCACTCTCCCTCCTCCAGGCACTCTCCGTCCTCCTTCTCCAGACACTCTCCCTCCTCCTCCTCCTCCTGCAGGCACTCTCCCTCCTCCTCCTCCTCCTCCAGACACTCTCCCTCCTCCTCCTCCTCTCCAGACACTCTCCCTCCTCTCCTCCTCCTCAGGCACTCTCCCTCCTCCTCCTCCAGGCACTCTCCCTCCTCCTCCTCCAGGCACTCTCCCTCCTCCTCCTCCAGGCACTCTCCTCCTCCTCCTCCCTCCAGGCACTCTCCCTCCTCCTCCTCCTCCAGGCACTCTCCCTCCTCCTCCTCCAGGCACTCCTCCCCTCGTCTCCTCCTCCAGGCACTCTCCTCGTCCTCCTCCAGGCACTCACTCTCCTCCACTTCCTCCTCCAGGCTCCCTCTCTCTCCCCCACCTCCTCCTCCAGGCTCCTCTCTCTCCCCCACCTCCTCCTCCAGGCTCCCTCTCTCTCCCCCACCTCCTCCTCCAGGCTCCCTCTCTCTCTCTCCCCCCCACCTGCTCCTCCAGGCTCTCTCACCTCATCCTCCAGGCTCTCTCCTCCTCCTCCTCCTCCTCCAGGCACTCTCCCTCCTCCTCCTCTCCTCCAGGCACTCTCCCTCCTCCTCCTCTCCAGGCACTCTGCCTCCTCCTCCTCCTCCTCAGGCACTCTCCCTCCTCCTCCTTCTCCTCCAGGCACTCTCCCCCCCCTCCTCCTCCTCCTCAGGCACTCTCCCCCCCCCTCCTCCTCCTCCTCCAGGCACTCTCCCACCTCCTCCTCCTCCTCCAGGCACTCTCCCTCCTCCTCCTCCTCCTCCAGGCACTCTCCACTCCCCACCTCCTCCTCCTCCAGGCACTCTCCCTCCACCTCCTCCTCCAGGCACTCTCCCTCACCCCCTCCTCCTCAGGCACTCTCCCTCCACCTCCTCCTCCAGGCACTCTCCCTCCTCCTCCTCCTCCAGCACTCTCCCTCCTCCTCCTCCTCCAGGCACTCTCCGTCCTCCTCCTCCTCCAGGCACTCTCCGTCCTCCTCCTCCTCCAGGCACTCACCCTCCTCCTCCTCCTCCAGGCACTCACCCTCCTCCTCCTCCTCCAGGCACTCACCCTCTCTCCTCCTCCAGGCACTCACCCTCCTCCTCCATCTCCAGGCCCTCTCCCTCCTCCTCCTCCAGGCTCCTCTCCCTCCTCCTCCTCCAGGCTCCCTCTCCTCCTCCAGGCTCCTCTCCCTCCTCCAGGCTCCCTCTCCCTCCTCCTCCTCCAGGCTCCCTCTCTCTCTCCCCACCTCCTCCTCCAGGCTCCCTCTCTCTCTCCCCCCTCCTCCTCCTCCAGGCACTCTCCCTCCTCCTCTCCAGGCACTTTCCCTCCTCCTCCTCCAGACACTTTCCCTCCTCCTCCTCCAGACACTTTCCCTCCTCCTCCTCCAGGCACTCTCCCTCCTCCTCCTCCAGGCACTCTCCCTCCTCCTCCTCCAGGCACTCTCCCTCCTCCTCCTCCAGGCACTCTCCCTCCTCCTCCTCCTCCAGGCACTCCTCCTCCTCCTCCTCCTCCAGGCCCTCTCCCTCCTCCTCCTCCAGGCTCCCTCTCTCTCTCCCCCACCTCCTCCTCCAGGCTCCCTCTCTCTCTCCCCTCCTCCTCCTCCAGGCACTCTCCCTCCTCCTCCTCCAGACACTTTCCTCCTCCTCCTCCTCCTCCAGGCACTCTCCCTCCTCCTCCTCCTCCTCCAGGCTCTCTCTCTCCTCCTCCAGGCACTCTCCCTCCTCCTCCTCCTCCTCCAGGCTCTCTCCCTCTCCTCCTCCAGGCTCCCTCTCTCTCCCCCACCTTCCTCCTCCAGGCTCCCTCTCTCTCTCCCCCACCTCCTCCTCCAGGATCCCTCTCTCTCTCTCCCGTTCCTCCTCCTCCAGGCACTCTCCCTCCTCCTCCTCCAG
Organism: Heterodontus francisci; assembly: GCF_036365525.1. Taxonomy (NCBI): domain Eukaryota; kingdom Metazoa; phylum Chordata; class Chondrichthyes; order Heterodontiformes; family Heterodontidae; genus Heterodontus; species Heterodontus francisci. Next base: position 55,073 of record NW_027141973.1, read on the forward strand.
ACACTTTCCCTCCTCCTCCTCCTCCAGGCACTCTCCCTCCTCCTCCTCCTCCAGGCACTCTCCCTCCTCCTCCTCCTCAGACACTCTCCTCCACCGCCTCCGCCAGGCACTCTCTGTCCTCCTCCTCCAGACACTCTCCCTCCTCCTCCTCCTCCTGCAGGCACTCTCCCTCCTCCTCCTCCTCCTCCAGACACTCTCCCACCTCCTCCTCCTCCAGCCACTCTCCCTCCTCCTCCTCCAGACACACACTCCTCCTCCCCTCCTCCTCCAGGCACTCGCCCTCCTCCTCCTACTCCAGGCACTCTCCCTCCTCCTCCTACTCCAGGCACTATCCCTCCTCCTCCTACTCCAGGCACTCTCCCTCCTCCTGGCACTCTCCTCCTCATTCTCCAGGCACTCTCCCTCCTCCTCCTCCTCCAGGCACTCTCCCTCCTCCTCCTCCTCCAGGCACTCTCCTCCTCCGCCTCCTCCAGGCACCCTCCCTCCTCCGCCTCCAGACACTCTCCCTCCTCCTCCAGACACTCTCCCTCCTCCTCCAGACACTCTCCCTCCTCCTCCTCCTCCAGACACTCTCCCTCCTCCTCCTCCAGACACTCTCCCTCCTCCTCCTCCAGACACTCTCCCCTCCTCCTCCTCCAGACACTCTCCCTCCTCCTCCTCCTCCAGACACTCTCCCTCCTCCTCTCCTCCAGACACTCTCCTCCTCCTCCTCCAGACACTCTCCCTCCTCCTCCTCCAGACACTCTCCCTCCTCCTCCTCCTCCAGGCACTCTCCTCCTCCTCCTACTCCAGGCACTCTCCCTCCTCCTGGCACTCTCCCTCCTCATTCTCCAGGCACTCTCCCTCCTCCTCCTCCTGCAGGCACTCTCCCTCCTCCAGGCACTCTCCCTCCTCATTCTCCAGGCACTATCCCTCATTCTCCAGGCTCTCTCCTCCTCCTCCTCCTCCAGACACTCTCCCTCCTCCTCCTCCAGACACTCTCCTCCTCCTCCTCCTCCAGGCACTCTCCCTCCTCCTCCTACTCCAGGCACTCTCCCTCCTCCTGGCACTCTCCTCCTCATTCTCCAGGCACTCTCCCTCCTCCTCCTCCTGCAGGCACTCTCCCTCCTCCAGGCACTCTCCCTCCTCCTACTCCAGGCACTCTCCTCCTCCTCCTCCTCCAGGCACTCGTCCTCCTCCAGGCACTCTATCCCCCCCCCCCCCCACCTCCTCCTCCATGCTCTCGCTCCCCCACCTCCTCCTCCAGGCTCCCTCTCTCTCCCCACCTCCTCCTCCAGGCTCTCGCTCTCTCCCCCACCTCCTCCTCCAGGCTCCCTCTCTCTCCCCCACCTCCTACTCCAGGCTCCCTCTCTCTCCCCCACCTCCTCCTCAGGCACTCTTCTCCTCCTCCTCCAGGCACTCTTCTCCAGGCACTCTCCCTCCTCCTCCTCCAGCCCTCTCCCTCCTCCTCCTCCAGGCTCCCTCTCCCTCTCCTCCTCCAGGCTCCCACTCTCTCCCCACCTCCTCCTCCAGGCTCCCTCTCTCTCTCCCCCACCTCCTCCTCCAGGCTCCCTCTCTCTCTCCCCTCCTCCTCCTCCAGGCTCCCTCTCTCTCTCCCCCTCCTCCTCCTCCAGGCACTCTCCCTCCTCCTCCTCCTCCAGGCACTCTCCCTCCTCCTCCTCCAGGCACTCTCCCTCCTCCTCCTCCTCCTCCAGGCACTCTCCCTCCTCCTCCTCCTCCTCCAGGCACTCTCCCTCCTCCTCCTCCTCCAGGCACTCTCCCTCCTCCTCCTCCTCCAGGCACTCTCCCTCCTCCTCCTCCAGCACTCTCCCTCCTCCTCCTCCAGGCACTCTCCCTCCTCCTCCAGGCACTCTCCCTCTCTCCTCTCCAGGCACTCCTCCTCCTCCTCCAGGCACACTCCCTCCTCCTCCTCCAGGCACTGTCCCTCCTCCTCCTCCTCCTCCAGGCACTCACCCTCCTCCTCCTCCTCCAGGCACTCACCCTCCTCCTCCAGGCACTCACCCTCCTCCTCCACCTCCAGGCACTCACCCTCCTCCTCACTCCAGGCCCTCTCCCTCCTCCTCCTCCAGGCCCTCTCCCTCCTCCTCCTCCAGGCTCCCTCTCCCCTCCTCCTCCTCCAGGCTCCCTCACTCTCCCCCACCTCCTCCTGCAGGCTCCCTCTCTCTCCCCCACCTCCTCCTGCAGGCTCCCTCTCTCTCCCCCACCTCCTCCTGCAGGCTCCCTCTCTCTCCCCACCTCCTCCTCCAGGCTCCCTCTCTCTCTCCCCTCCTCCTCCTCCATGCACTCTCCCTCCTCCTCCTCCAGGCACTCTCCCTCCTCCTCCTCCAGGCACTCTCCCTCCTCCTCCTCCAGGCACTCTCCCTCCTCCTCCTCCTCCAGGCTCTCTCTCTCCTTCTCCAGGCACTCTCCCTCCTCCTCTTCTTCCTCCTCCAGGCTCTCTCCCTCCTCCTCCTCCTCCTCCTCCAGGCCCTCTCCCTCCTCCTCCTCCAGGCTCCCTCTCTCTCTCCCGCACATCCTCCTCCAGGCTCCCTCTCTCTCTCCCCTCCTCCTCCTCCAGGCACTCTCCCTCCTCCTCCTCCAGACACTTTCCCTCCTCCTCCTCCAGACACTTTCCCTCCTCCTCCTCCAGGCACTCTCCCTCCTCTCCTCCTCCAGGCTCTCTCTCTCCTCCTCCAGGCACTCTCCCTCCTCCTCCTCCTCAGGCTCTCTCCCTCCTCCTCCTCCTCCAGGCCCTCTCCCTCCTCCAGGCTCCCTCTCTCTCCCCCACCTCCTCCTCCAGGCTCCCTCTCTCTCCCCCACCTGCTCCTCCAGGCTCCCTCTCTCTCTCTCCCCCACCTCCTCCTCCAGGATCCTCTCTCTCTCCCCCACCTCCTCCTCCTCCAGGCACTCTCCCTCCTCCTCCTCCAGGCACTTTCCCTCCTCCTCCTCCAGGCACTCTCCCTCCTCCTCCAGGCACTCTCCCTCCTCCTCCTCCTCCTCCTCCAGGCACTCTCCCTCCTCCTCCTCCTCCTCCAGGCACTCTCCCTCCTCCTCCTCCTCCTCCTCCAGGCACTCTCCCTCCTCCTCCTCCTCAGGCACTCTCCCTCCTCCTCCTCCTCCAGGCACTCTCCCTCTCCGCCTCCTCCAGGCACTCTCCCTCCTCCAGGCACTCTCCGTCCTCCTTCTCCAGACACTCTCCCTCCTCCTCCTGCAGGCACTCTCCCTCCTCCAGACACTCTCCCTCCTCCTCCTCCTCCTCCAGACACTCTCCCTCCTCCTCCAGACACTCTCCCTCCTCCTCCAGACACTCTCCCTCCTCCTCCTGCCAGACACTCTCCTCCTCCTCCTCAGACACTCTCCCTCCTCCTCCTCCTCCAGGCACTCTCCCTCCTCCTCCTCAGACACTCTCCTCCTCCTCCTCCAGACACTCTCCCTCCTCCTCCTCCAGACACTCTCCTCCTCCTCCTCCTCCAGACACTCTCCCTCCTCCTCCTCCTCCAGACACTCTCCCTCCTCCTCCTCCTCCAGACACACTCCCTCCTCCTCCTCCTCCAGACACACTCCCTCCTCCTCCTCCTCCAGACACTCTCCCTCCTCCTCTCCTCCAGACACTCTCCCTCCTCCTCCTCCAGACACTCTCCCTCCTCCTCCTCCAGGCACTCTCCCTCCTCCTCCTCCAGGCACTCTCCCTCCTCCTCCTCCTCCAGGCACTCTCCCTCCTCCTCCTCCTCCAGGCACTCTCCCTCCTCCTCCTCCTCCAGGCACTCTCCCTCCTCCTGGCACTCTCCCTCCTCATTCTCCAGGCACTCTCCCTCCTCCTCCTCCTGCAGGCACTCTCCCTCCTCCAGGCACTCTCCCTCCTCATTCTCCAGCACTATCCCTCATTCTCCAGGCTCTCTCCCTCCTCCTCCTCCTCCAGACACTCTCCCTCCTCCTCCTCCAGACACTCTCCCTCCCTCCTCCTCCTCCAGGCACTCTCCCTCCTCCTCTACTCCAGGCACTCTCCCTCCTCCTCCTACTCCAGGCACTCTCCCTCCTCCTGGCACTCTCCCTCCTCATTCTCCAGGCACTCCCCCTCCTCCTCCTCCTGCAGGCACTCTCCCTCCTCCAGGCACTCTCCTCCTCCTACTCCAGGCACTCTCCCTCCTCCTCCTCCTCCAGGCACTCGTCCTCCTCCAGGCACTCTCCCCCCCCCCCCACCACCTCCTCCTCCAGGCTCTCGCTCCCCCACCTCCTCCTCCAGGCTCCCTCTCTCTCCCCCCACCTCCTCCTCCAGGCTCCCTCTCTCTCCCCCACCTGCTCCTCCAGGCTCCCTCTCTCTCTCTCCTCCACCTCCTCCTCCAGGATCCCTCTCTCTCTCTCCCCCACCTCCTCCTCCAGGATCCCTCTCTCTCTCCCCACCTCCTCCTCCTCCAGGCACTCTCCCTCCTCCTCCTCCAGGCACTTTCCCTCCTCCTCCTCCAGGCACTCTCCCTCCTCCTCCAGGCACTCTCCCTCCTCCTCCTCCTCTCCTCCTCCAGGCACTCTCCCTCCTCCTCCTCCTCCTCCAGGCACTCTCCCTCCTCCTCCTCCTCCTCCTCCTCCTCCAGGCACTCTCCCTCCTCCTCCTCCTCCAGGCACTCTCCCTCCTCCGCCTCCTCCAGGCACTCTCCTCTCCTCCGCCTCCTCAGGCACTCTCCCTCCTCGCCTCCTCCAGGCACTCTCCCTCTCCAGGCACTCTCCGTCCTCCTTCTCCAGACACTCTCCCTCCTCCTCCTCCTCCTGCAGGCACTCTCCCTCCTCCTCCTCCTCCTCCAGACACTCTCCCTCCTCCTCCTCCTCCTCCAGACACTCTCCCTCCTCTCCTCCTCCTCCAGGCACTCTCCCTCCTCCTCCTCCTCCAGGCACTCTCCCTCCTCCTCCTCCAGGCACTCTCCCTCCTCCTCCAGGCACTCTCCCTCCTCCTCCTCCTCCAGGCACACTCCCTCCTCCTCTCCTCAGGCACACTCCCTCCTCCTCCTCCTCCAGGCACTCGTCCTCCTCCAGGCACTCTCCCCCCCCCTCCCCCACCACCTCCTCCTCCAGGCTCTCGCTCCCCCACCTCCTCCTCCAGGCTCCCTCTCTCTCCCCCACCTCCTCCTCCAGGCTCCCTCTCTCTCCCCCACCTCCTCCTCCAGGCTCCCTCTCTCTCTCTCCCCACCTCCTCCTCCAGGATCCCTCTCTCTCTCCCCACCTCCTCCTCCTCCAGGCACTTTCCCTCCTCCTCCTCCAGGCACTCTCCCTCCTCCAGGCACTCTCCCTCCTCCTCCTCCAGGCACTCTCCCTCCTCCTCCTCCTCCTCCAGGCACTCTCCCTCCTCCTCCTCCTCCTCCAGGCACTCTCCCTCCTCCTCCTCCTCCAGGCACTCTCCTCCTCCTCCTCCTCCAGGCACTCTCCCTCCTCCTCCTCCAGGCACTCTCCCTCCTCCTCCAGGCACTCTCCCTCCTCCTCCTCCAGGCACTGTCCTCCTCCTCCTCCTCCTCCAGGCACTCACCCTCCTCCTCCTCCTCCAGGCACTCACCCTCCTCCTCCAGGCACTCACCCTCCTCCTCCAGGCACTCACCCTCCTCCTCCACCTCCAGGCACTCACCCTCCTCCTCCTCCAGGCCCTCTCCCTCCTCCTCCAGGCCCTCTCCCTCCTCCAGGCCCTCTCCCTCCTCCTCCTCCAGGCTCCCTCTCCCTCCTCCTCCTCCAGGCTCCCTCTCTCTCCCCCACCTCCTCCTGCAGGCTCCTCTCTCTCCCCCACCTCCTCCTGCAGGCTCCCTCTCTCTCCCCCACCTCCTCCTCCAGGCTCCCTCTCTCTCCCCTCCTCCTCCTCCATGCACTCTCCCTCCTCCTCCTCCAGGCACTCTCCCTCCTCCTCCTCCAGGCACTCTCCTCCTCCTCTCCAGGCACTCTCCCTCCTCCTCCTCCTCCTCCTCCTCCAGGCTCTCTCTCTCTTCTCCAGGCACTCTCCCTCCTCCTCTTCTTCCTCCTCCAGGCTCTCTCCCTCCTCCTCCTCCTCCAGGCCCTCTCCCTCCTCCTCCTCCAGGCTCCCTCTCTCTCTCCCGCACATCCTCCTCAGGCTCCCTCTCTCTCTCCCCCTCCTCCTCCTCCAGGCACTCTCCCTCCTCCTCCTCCAGACACTTTCCCTCCTCCTCCTCCAGGCACTCTCCCTCCTCCACCTCCTCCAGGCTCTCTCTCTCCTCCTCCAGGCCACTCTCCCTCCTCCTCCTCCTCCTCCAGGCACTCTCCCTCCTCCTCCTCCTCCTCCAGGCACTCTCCCTCCTCCTCCTCCTCCTCCTCCTCCAGGCACTCTCCCTCCTCCTCCTCCTCCAGGCACTCTCCCTCCTCCTCCTCCTCCAGGCACTCTCCCTCCTCCGCCTCCTCCAGGCACTCTCCCTCCTCCAGGCACTCTCCGTCCTCCTTCTCCAGACACTCTCCCTCCTCCTCCTCCTCCTGCAGGCACTCTCCCTCCTCCTCCTCCTCCTCCAGACACTCTCCCTCCTCCTCCTCCTCCTCCAGACACTCTCCCTCCTCCTCCAGACACTCTCCCTCCTCCTCCTCCAGACACTCTCCCTCCTGCTCCTCCTCCAGGCACTCTCCCTCCTCCTCCTCCTCCAGGCACTCTCCCCCCTCCTCCTCCTCCAGGCACTCTCCCTCCTCCTCCTACTCCAGGCACTCTCCCTCCTCCTCCTACTCCAGGCACTCTCCCTCCTCCTCCTCCTGCAGGCACTCTCCCTACTCCAGGCACTCTCCCTCCTCATTCTCCAGGCACTATCCCTCATTCTCCAGGCTCTCTCCCTTCTCCTCCTCCAGGCTCTCTCCCTCCTCCTCCTCAGGCTCTCTCCCTCCTCCTACTCCTGGCACTCTCCCTCCTCCTAATCCTCCAGGCACTCGTCCTCCTCCAGGCACTCTCTTTCCCCCCCCCCCCACCTCCTCCTCCAGGCTCTCGCTCGCCCCCCCTCCTCCTCCAGGCTCCCTCTCTCTCCCCCACCTCCTCCTCCAGGCTCCCTCTCTCTCCCCCACCTCCTCTTCCAGGCACTCTCCCTCCTCCTCCTCCAGGCACTCTCCCTCCTCCTCCTCCTCCAGGCACTCTCCCTCCTCCTCCAGGCACTCTCCCTCCTCCAGGCACTCTCCCTCCTCCTCCTCCTCCAAGCACTATCCCGCCTCCTCCTCCTCCTCCAGGTACTATCCCTCCTCCTCCTCCAGGCACTATCCCTCCTCCTCCTCCAGGCACTATCCCTCCTCCTCCTCCAGGCACTCTCCCTCCTCCTCCTCCACCAGGCACTATCCCTCCTCCTCCTCCACCAGGCACTATCCCTCCTCCTCCTCCACCAGGCACTATCCCTCCTCCTCCTCCACCAGGCACTATCCCTCCTCCTCCTCCTCCAGGCACTATCCCTCCTCCTCCTCCTCCTCCTCCAGACACTATCCCTCCTCCTCCTCCAGGCACTATCCCTCCTCCTCCTCCTCCAGGCACTCTCCCTCCTCCTCCTCCTGCTCCTCCAGGCACTCTCCCTCCTCCTCCTCACACTATCCCTCCTCCTCCTCCAGGCACTCTCCCTCCTCCTCCTCCAGGCACTCTCCCTCCTCCTCCTCCTCCAGGCACTCTCCCTCCTCCTCCTACTCCAGGCACTCTCCCTCCTCCTCCTACTCCAGGCACTCTCCCTCCTCCTCCTCCTGCAGGCACTCTCCCTACTCCAGGCACTCTCCCTCCTCATTCTCCAGGCACTATCCCTCATTCTCCAGGCTCTCTCCCTTCTCCTCCTCCAGGCTCTCTCCCCCCTCCTACTCCAGGCACTCTCCCTCCTCCTAATCCTCCAGGCACTCGTCCTCCTCCAGGCACTCTCCCCCCACCCCCCACCTCCTCCTCCAGGCTCTCGCTCCCCCACCTCCTCCTCCAGGCTCCCTCTCTCTCCCCCACCTCCCCCTCTAGGCTCCCTCTCTCTCCCCCACCTCCTCCTCCAGGCTCTCGCTCGCCCCCCCCTCCTCCTCCAGGCTCCCTCTCTCTCCCCCACCTCCTCCTCCAGGCTCCCTCTCTCTCCCCACCTCCTCCTCCAGGCACTCTCCCTCCTCCTCCTCCAGGCACTCTCCCTCCTCCTCCTCCAGGCACTCTCCTTCCTCCTCCTCCTCCAGGCACTCTCCTTCCTCCTCCTCCTCCAGGCACTCTCCCTCCTCCAGACACTCTCCCTCCTCCTCCTCCTCCAGACACTCTCCCTCCTCCACCTCCAGACACACTCCCTCCTCCTCCTCCTCCAGGCACTCGCCCTCCTCCTCCTACTCCAGGCACTCTCCCTCCTCCTCCTACTCCAGGCACTCTCCCTCCTCCTCCTACTCCAGGCACTATCCCTCCTCCTCCTACTCCAGGCACTCTCCCTCCTCCTGGCACTCTCCCTCCTCATTCTCCAGGCACTCTCCCTCCTCCTCCTCCTCCAGGCACTCTCCCTCCTCCTCCTCCAGACACTCTCCCTCCTCCAGACACTCTCCCTCCTCCTCCAGACACTCTCCCTCCTCCTCCTCCTCCAGACACTCTCCCTCCTCCTCCTCCTCCAGACACTCCCCCTCCTCCTCCTCCTCCAGACACTCTCCCTCCTCCTCCTCCTCCAGACACTCTCCCTCCTCCTCCTCCTCCAGACACTCTCCCTCCTCCTCCTCCAGACACTCTCCCTCCTCCTCCTCCAGACACTCTCCCTCCTCCTCCTCCAGACACTCTCCCTCCTCCTCCTCCTCCAGGCACTCTCCCTCCTCCTCCTCCTCCAGGCACTCTCCCTGCTCCTCCTCCTCCAGGCACTCTCCCTGCTCCTCCTCCTCCAGGCACTCTCCCTCCTCCTCCTCCTCCAGGCACTCTCCCTCCTCCTCCTACTCCAGGCACTCTCCCTCCTCCTCCTCCTGCAGGCACTCTCCCTCCTCCAGGCACTCTCCCTCCTCATTCTCCAGGCACTATCCCTCATTCTCCAGGCTCTCTCCCTCCTCCTCCTCCTCCAGACACTCTCCCTCCTCCTCCTCCAGACACTCTCCCTCCTCCTCCTCCAGACACTCTCCCTCCTCCTCCTCCTCCAGGCACTCTCCCTCCTCCTCCTCCTCCAGGCACTCTCCCTCCTCCTCCTCCTCCAGGCACTCTCCCTCCTCCTCCTACTCCAGGCACTCTCCCTCCTCCTGGCACCCTCCCTCCTCATTCTCCAGGCACTCTCCCTCCTCCTCCTCCTGCAGGCACTCTCCCTCCTCCAGGCACTCTCCCTCCTCCTACTCCAGGCACTCTCCCTCCTCCTCCTCCTCCAGGCACTCGTCCTCCTCCAGGCACTCTCCCCCCCCCCCCCCCCCACCTCCTCCTCCAGGCTCTCGCTCCCCCACCTCCTCCTCCAGGCTCCCTCTCTCTCCCCCACCTCCTCCTCCAGTTGCTCTCGCTCGCCCCCCCCCCTCCTCCTCCAGGCTCCCTCTCTCTCCCCCACCTCCTCCTCCAGGCTCCCTCTCTCTCCCCCACCTCCTCCTCCAGGCTCCCTCTCTCTCCCCACCTCCTCCTCCAGGCACTCTCCCTCCTCCTCCTCCAGGCACTCTCCCTCCTCCTCCTCCAGGCACTCTTCCTCCAGGCACTCTCCCTCCTCCTCCTCCAGGCCCTCTCCCTCCTCCTCCTCCAGGCTCCCTCTCCCTCCTCAACCTCCAGGCTCCCTCTCCCTCCTCCTCCTCCAGGCTCCCACTCCCTCCTCCTCCTCCAGGCTCCCACTCCCTCCCCCACCTCCTCCTCCAGGCTCCCTCTCTCTCTCCCCCACCTCCTCCTCCAGGCTCCCTCTCTCTCTCCCCCTCCTCCTCCTCCTCCTCCAGGCACCCTCTCTCTCTCCCCCTCCTCCTCCTCCAGGCACTCTCCCTCCTCCTCCTCCAGGCACTCTCCCTCCTCCTCCTCCTCCTCCAGGCACTCTCCCTCCTCCTCCTCCAGGCACTCTCCCTCCTCCTCCAGGCACTCTCCCTCCTCCTCCTCCTCCAGGCACTCTCCCTCCTCCTCCTCCAGGCACTCTCCCTCCTCCTCCTCCTCCAGGCACTCTCCCTCCTCCTCCTCCAGGCACACTCCCTCCTCCTCCTCCAGGCACACTCCCTCCTCCTCCTCCTCCAGGCACACTCCCTCCTCCTCCTCCTCCAGGCACTCTCCCTCCTCCTCCTCCTCCAGGCACTCTCCCTCCTCCTCCTCCAGGCACACTCCCTCCTCCTCCTCCAGGCACACTCCCTCCTCCTCCTCCAGGCACTGTCCCTCCTCCTCCTCCTCCAGGCACTGTCCCTCCTCCTCCTCCTCCAGGCACTCACCCTCCTCCTCCTCCTCCAGGCACTCACCCTCCTCCTCCAGGCACTCACCCTCCTCCTCCAGGCACTCACCCTCCTCCTCCTCCAGGCCCTCTCCCTCCTCCTCCAGGCCCTCTCCCTCCTCCAGGCCCTCTCCCTCCTCCTCCTCCAGGCTCCCTCTCTCTCCCCCAGCTCCTCCTGCAGGCTCCCTCTCTCTCCCCCACCTCCTCCTGCAGGCTCCCTCTCTCTCCCCCACCTCCTCCTCCAGGCTCCCTCTCTCTCTCCCCCACCTCCTCCTCCAGGCTCCCTCTCTCTCTCCCCCTCCTCCTCCTCCAGGCACTCTCCCTCCTCCTCCTCCAGGCACTCTCCCTCCTCCTCCTCCTCCTCCAGGCTCTCTCCCTCCTCCTCCTCCAGGCTCCCTCTCTCTCTCCCGCACATCCTCCTCCAGGCACTCTCCCTCCTCCTCCAGACACTTTCCCTCCTCCTCCTCCAGACACTTTCCCTCCTCCTCCTCCAGGCACTCTCCCTCCTCCTCCTCCTCCAGGCTCTCTCTCTCCTCCTCCTCCTCCAGGCTCTCTCTCTCCTCCTCCAGGCACTCTCCCTCCTCCTCCTCCTCCTCCAGGCTCTCTCCCTCCTCCTCCTCCTCCAGGCCCTCTCCCTCCTCCTCCTCCTCCAGGCTCTCTCTCTCCTCCTCCAGGCACTCTCCCTCCTCCTCCTCCTCCTCCAGGCTCTCTCCCTCCTCCTCCTCCTCCAGGCTCTCTCTCTCCTCCTCCAGGCACTCTCCCTCCTCCTCCTCCTCCAGGCTCTCTCTCTCCTCCTCCAGGCACTCTCCCTCCTCCTCCTCCTCCTCCAGGCTCTCTCCCTCCTCCTCCTCCTCCAGGCCCTCTCCCTCCTCCAGGCTCCCTCTCTCTCCCCCACCTCCTCCTCCAGGCTCCTTCTCTCTCCCCCACCTCCTCCTCCTCCAGGCACTCTCCCTCCTCCTCCTCCTCCAGGCACTCTCCCTCCTCCTCCTCCTCCAGGCACTCTCCCTCCTCCTCCTCCGCCAGGCACTCTCCCTCCTCCTCCTCCTCCTCCAGGCACTCTCCCTCCTCCTCCTCCTCCTCCTCCAGGCACTCTCCCTCCTCCTCCTCCTCCAGGCTCTCTCCCTCCTCCGCCTCCTCCAGGCACTCTCCCTCCTCCGCATCCTCCAGGCACTCTCCCTCCTCCAGGCACTCTCCGTCCTCCTCCTCCAGACACTCTCCCTCCTCCTCCTCCAGACACTCTCCCTCCTCCTCCTCCTCCTCCAGACACTCTCCCTCCTCCTCCAGACACTCTCCCTCCTCCTCCTCCAGGCACTCTTCCTCCTGCTCCTCCTCCAGGCACTCTCCCTCCTCCTCCTACTCCAGGCACTCTCCCTCCTCCTCCTACTCCAGGCACTCTCCCTCCTCCTCCTACTCCAGGCACTCTCCCTCCTCCTCCTCCTGCAGGCACTCTCCCTACTCCAGGCACTCTCCCTCCTCATTCTCCAGGCACTATCCCTCATTCTCCAGGCTCTCTCCCTTCTCCTCCTCCAGGCACTCTCCCTCCTCCTCCTGCTCCAGGCACTCTCCCTCCTCCTAATCCTCCAGGCACTCGTCCTCCTCCAGGCACTCTCCCTCCCCCCCCCCCCCACCTCCTCCTCCAGGCTCTCGCTCCCCCACCTCCTCCTCCAGGCTCCCTCTCTCTCCCCCACCTCCCCCTCTAGGCTCCCTCTCTCTCCCCCACCTCCTCCTCCAGGCTCTCGCTCGCCCCCCCCTCCTCCTCCAGGCTCCCTCTCTCTCCCCCACCTCCTCCTCCAGGCTCCCTCTCTCTCCCCCACCTCCTCCTCCAGGCACTCTCCCTCCTCCTCTTCCAGGCACTCTCCCTCCTCCTCTTCCAGGCACTCTCCCTCCTCCTCTTCCAGGCACTCTCCCTCCTCCTCCAAGCACTATCCCGCCTCCTCCTCCTCCTCCAGGTACTATCCCTCCTCCTCCTCCAGGCACTATCCCTCCTCCTCCTCCAGGCACTCTCCCTCCTCCTCCTCCAGGCACTCTCCCTCCTCCTCCTCCACCAGGCACTATCCCTCCTCCTCCTCCACCAGGCACTATCCCTCCTCCTCCTCCACCAGGCACTATCCCTCCTCCTCCTCCTCCAGGCACTATCCCTCCTCCTCCTCCTGCTCCTCCAGGCACTATCCCTCCTCCTCCTCCTCCAGGCACTCTCCCTCCTCCTCCTCCTGCTCCTCCAGGCACTCTCCCTCCTCCTCCTCCTCCTCGCACTATCCCTCCTCCTCCTCCAGGCACTCTCCCTCCTCCTCCTCCAGGCACTCTCCCTCCTCCAGGCTCTCTCTCTCCTCCTCCAGGCACTCTCCCCCCTCCTCCTCCTCCTCCTGCTCCAGGGACTCTCCCTCCTCCTCCTCCTCCAGGCTCCCTCTCTCTCCCCCACCTCCTCCTCCAGGCTCCCTCTCTCTCCCCCACCTCCTCCTCCAGGCTCCCTCTCTCTCCCCCTCCTCCTCCTCCAGGCACTATCCCTCCTCCTCCTCCAGGCACTCTCCCTCCTCCTCCTCCAGGCACTCTCCCTCCTCCTCCAGGCACTCTCCCTCCTCCTCCTCCTCCAGGCACTCTCCCGGCTCCAGGCATTATCCCGCCTCCAGGCATTATCCCGCCTCCAGGCATTATCCCGCCTCCTCCTCCTCCTCCAGGCACTATCCCGCCTCCTCCTCCTCCTCCAGGCACCCTCCTCCTCCTCCAGGCACTCTCCCTCCTCCTCCTCCAGGCACTCTCCCTCCTCCTCCTCCACCAGGCAATATCCCTCCTCCTCCTCCTCCTCCAGGCACTATCCCTCCTCCTCCTCCTGCTCCTCCAGGCACTATCCCTCCTCCTCCTCCAGGCACTATCCCCTCCTCCTCCAGGCACTATCCCTCCTCCTCCTCCTCCAGGCACTATCCCTCCTCCTCCTCCTCCAGGCACTCTCCCTCCTCCTCCTCCTGCTCCTCCAGGCACTCTCCCTCCTCCTCCTCCTCCTCGCACTCTCGCTCCTCCTCCTCCAGGCACTCTCGCTCCTCCTCCTCCAGGCACTCTCGCTCCTCCTCCTCCTCCAGGCACTCTCCCTCCTCCTCCTCCTCCTCCTCCTCCTCCTCCAGGCTCTCTCCCCCCTCCTCCTCCTCCTCCTGCTCCAGGCACTCTCCCTCCTCCTCCTCCTCCAGGGACTCTCTCTCCTCCTCCTCCTCCTCCAGACACTCTCCCTCCTCCTCCTCCTCCAGACACTCTCCCTCCTCCTCCTCCTCCAGACACTCTCCCTCCTCCTCCTCCAGACACTCTCCCTCCTCCTCCTCCAGGCTCCCTCTATCCTCCTCCTCCAGGCTCCCTCTCTCCTCCTCCTCCTCCTCCTCCAGGCTCTCTCCCTCCTCCTCCTCCTCCAGGCTCTCTCCCTCCTCCTCCTCCAGGCTCTCTCCCTCCTCCTCCTCCAGGCTCTCTCCCTCCTCCTCCTCCTCCAGGCTCTCTCCCTCCTCCTCCTCCTCCAGGCTCTATCCCTCCTCCTCCTCCTCCTCCAGGCTCTCTCCCTCCTCCTCCTCCTCCAGGCTCTCTCCCTCCTCCTCCTCCAGGCTCTCTCCCTCCTCCTCCTCCTCCAGGCTCTCTCCCTCCTCCTCCTCCTCCAGGCTCTCTCCCTCCTCCTCCTCCTCCAGGCTCTATCCCTCCTCCTCCTCCTCCTCCAGGCTCTCTCCCTCCTCCTCCTCCAGGCTCTCTCCCTCCTCCTCCTCCAGGCTCTCTCCCTCCTCCTCCTCCTCCAGGCACTCTCCCTCCTCCTCCTCCTCCAGGCACTCTCCCTCCTCCTCCTCCTCCAGGCACTCTCCCTCCTCCTCCTCCTCCTCCAGGCACTCTCCCTCCTCCTCCTCCTCCTCCAGGCACTCTCCCTCCTCCTCCTCCTCCTCCAGGCACTCTCCCTCCTCCTCCTCCAGGCACTCTCCCTCCTCCTCCTCCAGGCACTCTCCCTCCTCCTCCTCCTCCAGGCACTCTCCCTCCTCCTCCTCCTCCTCCAGGCACTCTCCCTCCTCCTCCTCCTCCTCCTCCAGGCACTCTCCCTCCTCCTCCTCCAGGCACTCTCCCTCCTCCTCCTCCAGGCACTCTCCATCCTCCTCCTCCTCCAGGCACTCTCCCTCCTCCTCCTCCTCCAGGCACTCACTCTCCTCCACCTCCTCCTCCAGGCTCCCTCTCTCTCCCCCACCTCCTCCTCCAGGCTCCCTCTCTCTCCCCCACCTCCTCCTCCAGGCTCCCTCTCTCTCCCCCACCTCCTCCTCCAGGCTCCCTCTCTCTCCCCCACCTCCTCCTCCAGGCTCCCTCTCTCTCTCTCCCCCACCTCCTCCTCCAGGCTCCCTCTCTCTCCCCCACCTGCTCCTCCAGGCTCTCTCACCTCATCCTCCAGGCTCTCTCCCTCCTCCTCCTCCAGGCACTCTCCCTCCTCCTCCTCCTCCTCCTCCAGGCACTCTCCCTCCTCCTCCTCCTCCTCCAGGCACTCTCCCTCCTCCTCCTCCTCCTCCAGGCACTCTCCCTCCTCCTCCTCCTCCAGGCACTCTCCCTCCTCCTCCTCCTCCAGGCACTCTCCCTCCTCCTAATCCTCCAGGCACTCGTCCTCCTCCAGGCACTCTCCCCCCCCCACCCCACCTCCTCCTCCAGGCTCTCGCTCCCCCACCTCCTCCTCCAGGCTCCCTCTCTCTCCCCCACCTCCCCCTCTAGGCTCCCTCTCTCTCCCCCACCTCCTCCTCCAGGCTCTCGCTAGCCCCCCCCTCCTCCTCCAGGCTCCCTCTCTCTCCCCCACCTCCTCCTCCAGGCTCCCTCTCTCTCCCCCACCTCCTCCTCCAGGCACTCTCCCTCCTCCTCTTCCAGGCACTCTCCCTCCTCCTCCTCCAGGCACTCTCCCTCCTCCAGGCACTCTCCCTCCTCCTCCTCCAGGCACTCTCCCTCCTCCTCCTCCAGGCACTCTCCCTCCTCCTCCTCCTCCAGGCACTCTCCCTCCTCCAGGCACTCTCCCTCCTCCTCCTCCTCCAGGCACTCTCCCTCCTCCTCCTCCTCCAAGCACTATCCCGCCTCCTCCTCCTCCAGGCACTATCCCTCCTCCTCCTCCAGGCACTCTCCCTCCTCCTCCTCCACCAGGCACTATCCCTCCTCCTCCTCCACCAGGCACTATCCCTCCTCCTCCTCCACCAGCCACTATCCCTCCTCCTCCTCCTCCAGGCACTATCCCTCCTCCTCCTCCTGCTCCTCCAGGCACTATCTCTCCTCCTCCTCCAGGCACTATCCCTCCTCCTCCTCCTGCTCCTCCAGGCACTCTCCCTCCTCCTCCTCCTCCTCGCACTATCCCTCCTCCTCCTCCAGGCACTCTTCCTCCTCCTCCTCCTCCAGGCTCTCTCTCTCCTCCTCCTCCTCCAGGCTCCCTCTCTCTCCCCCACCTCCTCCTCCAGGCTCCCTCTCTCTCCCCTCCTCCTCCTCCAGGCACTATCCCTCCTCCTCCTCCAGGCACTCTCCCTCCTCCTCCTCCAGGCACTCTCCCTCCTCCTCCTCCAGGCACTCTCCCCCCTCCTCCTCCTCCAGGCACTCTCCCTCCTCCTCCAGGCACTCTCCCTCCTCCTCCTCCTCCAGGCACTCTCCCGCCTCCAGGCACTATCCCGCCTCCAGGCATTATCCCGCCTCCAGGCATTATCCCGCCTCCTCCTCCTCCTCCAGGCACTATCCCGCCTCCACCTCCTCCTCCAGGCACTCTCCCTCCTCCTCCTCCAGGCACTCTCCCTCCTCCTCCTCCAGGCACTCTCCCTCCTCCACCAGGCAATATCCCTCCTCCTCCTCCTCCTCCAGGCACTATCCCTCCTCCTCCTCCTGCTCCTCCAGGCACTATCCCCTCCTCCTCCAGGCACTATCCCTCCTCCTCCTCCTCCAGGCACTATCCCTCCTCCTCCTCCTCCAGGCACTCTCCCTCCTCCTCCTCCTGCTCCTCCAGGCACTCTCCCTCCTCCTCGCACTCTCGCTCCTCCTCCTCCAGGCACTCTCGCTCCTCCTCCTCCAGGCACTCTCGCTCCTCCTCCTCCTCCAGGCACTCTCCCTCCTCCTCCTCCTCCTCCTCCAGGCTCTCTCCCCCCTCCTCCTCCTCCTCCTGCTCCAGGCACTCTCCCTCCTCCTCCTCCTCCAGGCACTCTCTCTCCTCCTCCTCCTCCTCCAGACACTCTCCCTCCTCCTCCTCCTCCTCCAGACACTCTCCCTCCTCCTCCTCCTCCAGACACTCTCCCTCCTCCTCCTCCAGGCTCCCTCTCTCCTCCTCCTCCAGGCTCCCTCTCTCCTCCTCCTCCTCCTCCAGGCTCTCTCCCTCCTCCTCCTCCAGGCTCTCTCCCTCCTCCTCCTCCTCCAGGCTCTCTCCCTCCTCCTCCTCCAGGCTCTCTCCCTCCTCCTCCTCCTCCAGGCTCTCTCCCTCCTCCTCCTCCTCCAGGCTCTATCCCTCCTCCTCCTCCTCCTCCAGGCTCTATCCCTCCTCCTCCTCCTCCTCCAGGCTCTATCCCTCCTCCTCCTCCTCCTCCAGGCTCTCTCCCTCCTCCTCCTCCAGGCTCTCTCCCTCCTCCACCTCCTCCAGGCTCTCTCCCTCCTCCTCCTCCAGGCTCTCTCCCTCCTCCTCCTCCTCCAGGTTCTCTCCCTCCTCCTCCTCCAGGCTCTCTCCCTCCTCCTCCTCCTCCAGGCTCTCTCCCTCCTCCTCCTCCTCCAGGCTCTATCCCTCCTCCTCCTCCTCCTCCAGGCTCTATCCCTCCTCCTCCTCCTCCTCCAGGCTCTCTCCCTCCTCCTCCTCCAGGCTCTCTCCCTCCTCCTCCTCCTCCAGGCACTCTCCCTCCTCCTCCTCCTCCTCCAGGCACTCTCCCTCCTCCTCCTCCTCCTCCAGGCACTCTCCCTCCTCCTCCTCCTCCTCCAGGCACTCTCCCTCCTCCTCCTCCAGGCACTCTCCCTCCTCCTCCTCCTCCAGGCACTCTCCCTCCTCCTCCTCCTCCTCCAGGCACTCTCCCTCCTCCTCCTCCTCCTCCTCCAGGCACTCTCCCTCCTCCTCCTCCAGGCACTCTCCCTCCTCCTCCTCCAGGCACTCTCCCTCCTCCTCCTCCTCCAGGCACTCTCCCTCCTCCTCCTCCTCCAGGCTCTATCCCTCCTCCTCCTCCTCCTCCAGGCTCTATCCCTCCTCCTCCTCCAGGCTCTCTCCCTCCTCCTCCTCCAGGCTCTCTCCCTCCTCCTCCTCCTCCAGGCACTCTCCCTCCTCCTCCTCCTCCTCCAGGCACTCTCCCTCCTCCTCCTCCTCCTCCAGGCACTCTCCCTCCTCCTCCTCCTCCTCCAGGCACTCTCCCTCCTCCTCCTCCAGGCACTCTCCCTCCTCCTCCTCCTCCAGGCACTCTCCCTCCTCCTCCTCCTCCTCCAGGCACTCTCCCTCCTCCTCCTCCTCCTCCAGGCACTCTCCCTCCTCCTCCTCCTCCTCCAGGCACTCTCCCTCCTCCTCCTCCAGGCACTCTCCCTCCTCCTCCTCCAGGCACTCTCCCTCCTCCTCCTCCTCCAGGCACTATCCCTCCTCCTCCTCCTCCAGGCACTCTCCCTCCTCCTCCTCCTCCAGGCACTCTCCCTCCTCCTCCTCCTCCTCCTCCAGGCACTCACTCTCCTCCACCTCCTCCTCCAGGCTCCCTCTCTCTCCCCCACCTCCTCCTCCAGGCTCCCTCTCTCTCCCCCACCTCCTCCTCCAGGCTCCCTCTCTCTCCCCCACCTCCTCCTCCAGGCTCCCTCTCTCTCCCCCACCTCCTCCTCCAGGCTCCCTCTCTCTCCCCCACCTCCTCCTCCAGGCTCCCTCTCTCTCCCCCACCTCCTCCTCCAGGCTCCCTCTCTCTCCCCCACCTCCTCCTCCAGGCTCCCTCTCTCTCCCCCACCTCCTCCTCCAGGCTCCCTCTCTCTCCCCCACCTCCTCCTCCAGGCTCCCTCTCTCTCCCCCACCTCCTCCTCCAGGCTCCCTCTCTCTCCCCCACCTCCTCCTCCAGGCTCCCTCTCTCTCCCCCACCTCCTCCTCCAGGCTCCTCTCTCTCCCCACCTCTCCTCCAGGCTCTCTCTCCCCCTACTCCTCCCTCCAGGCTCCCTCTCTCTCCCCCACCTCCTGCTCTGATGATGCTACCTTCCATGACGGTGCTTCTGATATGACCTCCTTTTTCCTCAACCGAGGATTTCCCCCCACTGTGGTTGACAGGGCCCTCAACCGTGTCCGACCCATTCCCCGCACCTCTACCCTCACCCCTTCCCCTCCCTTCCAGAACCGTGACAGGGTTCCCCTTGTCCTCACTTTTCATCCCACCAGCCACCATATCCAAAGGATCATCCTCCGCCATTTTCGCCACCTCCAGCGAGATGCCACTACCAGTCGCATCTTCCCCTCCCTTCCCCTGTCAGCATTCCGAAGGGATCGTTCCCTCCGCGACACCCTGGTCCACTCCTCCATTACCCCCACCACCTCGTCCCCGTCCCAGGGCACCTTCCCTTGCAATCGCAGGAGGTGTAATACCTGCCCATTTACCTCCTCTCTCCTCACTATCCCAGGCCCCAAACACTCCTTTCAGGTGAAGCAGCGATTTACTTGTACTTCTTTCAATGTAGTATACTGTATTCGCTGCTCACAGTGTGGTCTCCTCTACATTGGGGAGACCAAGCGCAGACTGGGTGACCGCTTTGCGGAACATCTTCGCTCAGTCCGCAAGCAGGACCCTGAGCTTCCGGTTGCTTGCCATTTCAACACTCCCCCCTGCTCTCATGCTCACATCTCTTTCCTGGGATTGCTGCAGTGTTCCAGTGAACATCAACGCAAGCTCGAGGAACAGCATCTCATCTACCGATTAGGCACACTACAGCCTGCCGGACTGAACATTGAGTTCAATAATTTCAGAGCATGACAGCCCCCCACTTTACTTTCATTTTTAGTCATTTTTAGTTATTTTTTCTTCCTTTTTTTTTGCATTCCTTTTTACATTTTTTGCATTTATTTCATTTCATCTTAGTTTGTTCAGTTTGCTTACCCACTTTTTTTCAGGTTGTTTTTCTTCAGGTTTGCACTTGCTGATGTTCTATATTCAGTATATTCACACCTAATCTGTACTAATGCTTTGTCTTTCAAAACACCATTAACATATTGTTTGCCTTTGCTCCGTGACCTTTTGGTCAGCTATGTGGCCTGGTCCAATCTGCACCTTCTCCTTTGTTATCTCTTGCCCAACCCCCACCTCACTTGTTTATAATCTGTGACTTTTCTAATATTTGTCAGTTCCGAAGAAGGGTCACTGACCCGAAACGTTAACTCTGCTTCTCTTTCCACAGATGCTGCCAGACCTGCTGAGTGAATCCAGCATTTCTTGTTTTGGTCCTCCTCTAGGCTCCCTCTCTCTCCCCCACCTCCTGCAGGCTCCCTCTCCCCCATCTCCTCCTCTAAGCTCCCTCTCTCTACCCCCTCCTCCTCCAGGCTCCCTCTCTCTACCCCACCTCCTCCAGGCACTCTCCCTCCCCCTCCTCCAGGCACTCTCCCTCCCCCTCCTCCAGGCACTCTCCCTCCTCCAGGCACTCTCCCTCCTGATCCTCCTCCAGGCACTATCCCTCCTCCTCCTCCAGGCACTCTCCCTCCTGCTCCTCCTCCAGGCACTATCCCTCCTCCTCTTCCAGGCACTCTCCCTCCTCCTCCTCCTCCAGGCACTCTCCCTCCTCCTCCTCCTGGCTCTCTCTCCCCCTACTCCTCCTCCAGGCTCTCTCTCCCCCTACTCCTCCAGGCTCTCTCTCCCCCTACTCCTCCAGGCTCTCTCTCTCCTCCTCCAGCTCATTCTCCAGGCTCCCTCTCTCTCCCCCACCTCCTCCTCCAGGCTCCCTCTCTCTCCCCCACCTCCTCCTCCAGGCTCCCTCTCCCCCTACTCCTCATTCTCCAGGCTCCCTCTCTCTCCTCTCTCAGGTCACTGAGTTACACACTGAGCTTCACATTCTACACTAAGGTCACTGAGTTACATATTGAGCTTCACATTCTACAATAAGACAGGTCAATGAGTTACACATTGAGCTTCACAATCTACACTAAGGTCACTGAATTACATATTGAGCTTCACATTCTACAATAAGACAGGTCAATGAGTTACACATTGAGCTTCACAATCTACACTAAGGTCACTGAATTACATATTGAGCTTCACATTCTACAATAAGACAGGTCAATGAGTTACACATTGAGCTTCACAATCTACACTAAGGTCAATGAGTTACACATTGAGCTTCACAATCTACACTAAGGTCACTGAGTTACACATTGAGCTTCACAATCTACACTAAGGTCACTGAATTACATATTGAGCTTCACATTCTACAATAAGACAGGTCAATGAGTTACACATTGAGCTTCACAATCTACACTAAGGTCACCGAGTTACACATTGAGCTTCACAATCTACACTAAGGTCACTGAGTTACACATTGAGCTTCACAATCTACACTAAGGTCAATGAGTTACACATTGAGCTTCACAATCTACACTAAGGTCACTGAATTACATATTGAGCTTCACATTCTACAATAAGACAGGTCAATGAGTTACACATTGAGCTTCACAATCTACACTAAGGTCACTGAGTTACACATTGAGCTTCACAATCTACACTAAGGTCACTGAATTACATATTGAGCTTCACATTCTACAATAAGACAGGTCAATGAGTTACACATTGAGCTTCACAATCTACACTAAGGTCACTGAGTTACACATTGAGCTTCACAATCTACACTAAGGTCAATGAGTTACATATTGAGCTTCACAATCTACACTAAGGTCACTGAATTACATATTGAGCTTCACATTCTACAATAAGACAGGTCAATGAGTTACACATTGAGCTTCACAATCTACACTAAGGTCACTGAATTACATATTGAGCTTCACATTCTACAATAAGACAGGTCAATGAGTTACATATTGAGCTTCACAATCTACACTAAGGTCACTGAATTACATATTGAGCTTCACATTCTACAATAAGACAGGTCAATGAGTTACACATTGAGCTTCACAATCTACACTAAGGTCACAGAATTACATATTGAGCTTCACATTCTACATTAAGACAGGTCACTGAGTTACACATTGAGCTTCACAATCTACACTAAGGTCACTGAGTTACACACTGAGCTTCACAATCTACACTAAGGTCACTGAGTTACACATTGAGCTTCACAATCTACACTAAGGTCACTGAGTTACACATTGAGCTTCACAATCTACACTAAGGTCACTGAGTTACACACTGAGCTTCACAATCTACACTAAGGTCACTGAGTTACACATTGAGCTTCACAATCTACACTAAGGTCACTGAGTTACACATTGAGCTTCACAATCTACACTAAGGTCACTGAGTTACACATTGAGCTTCACAATCTACATTAAGGTCACTGAGTTACACACTGAGCTTCACAATCTACACTCAGGTCACTGAATTACACATTGAGCTTCACAATCTACACTAAGACAGGTCACTGAGTTACACATTGAGCTTCACAATCTACACTAAGGTCACTGAGTGACACATTGAGCTTCACAATCTACATTAAGGTCACTGAGTTACACATTGAGCTTCACAATCTACATTAAGGTCACTGAATTACACATTGAGCTTCACAATCTACATTAAGGTCACTGAGTTACACATTGAGCTTCACAATCTACACGAAGGTCACTGAGTTACACATTGAGCTTCACAATCTACACTAAGGTCACTGAGTTGCACATTGAGCTTCACAATCTACACTAAGGTCACTGAGTTACACATTGAGCTTCACAATCTACACTAAGGTCACTGAGTTGCACATTGAGCTTCACAATCTACACTAAGGTCACTGAATTACATATTGAGCTTCACAATCTACACTAAGGTCACTGAGTTGCACATTGAGCTTCACAATCTACACTAAGGTCACTGAATTACATATTGAGCTTCACAATCTACATTAAGACAGGTCACTGAGTTACACATTGAGCTTCACAATCTACACTAAGGTCACTGAGTTGCACATTGAGCTTCACAATCTACACTAAGGTCACTGAATTACATATTGAGCTTCACAATCTACATTAAGACAGGTCACTGAGTTGCACATTGAGCTTCACAATCTACACTAAGGTCACTGAATTACATATTGAGCTTCACAATCTACATTAAGACAGGTCACTGAGTTACACAATGAGCTTCACAATCTACACTAAGGTCGCTGAGTTACACATTGAGCTTCACATTCTACACTAAGGTCACTGAGTTACACATTGAGCTTCACAATCTACACTAAGGTCACTGAGTTACACATTGAGCTTCACAATCTACATTAAGGTCACTGAGTTACACATTGTGCTTCACAATCTACATTAAGACAGGTCACTGAATTACACATTGAGCTTCACAATCAACACTAAGGTCACTGAATTACATATTGAGCTTCACAATCTACATTAAGACAGGTCACTGAGTTACACATTGAGCTTCACAATCTACACTAAGGTCACTGAGTTACACATTGAGCTTCACAATCTACATTAAGGTCACTGAGTTACACATTGAGCTTCACAATCTACATTAAGGTCACTGAGTTACACATTGAGCTTCACAATCAACACTAAGGTCACTGAATTACATATTGAGCTTCACAATCTACACTAAGGTCACAGAGTAACACATTGAGCTTCACAATCTACACTAAGGTCACTGAGTTACACATTGAGCTTCACAATCAACACTAAGGTCACTGAATTACATATTGAGCTTCACAATCTACACTAAGGTCACAGAGTAACACATTGAGCTTCACATTCTGCACTAAGGTCACTGAGTTACACATTGAGCTTCACAATCTACATTAAGGTCACTGAGTTACACATTGAGCTTCACAATCAACACTAAGGTCACTGAATTACACATTGAGCTTCACAATCTACATTAAGGTCACTGAGTTACACATTGAGCTTCACAATCTACATTAAGGTCACTGAGTTACACATTGAGCTTCACAATCTACACTAAGGTCACTGAGTTACACATTGAGCTTCACAATCTACACTAAGGTCACTGAGTTACACATTGAGCTTCACATTCTACACTAAGACAGGTCACTGAATTACACATTGAGCTTCACATTCTACATTAAGGTCACTGAGTTACACATTGAGCTTCACAATCTACATTAAGGTCACTGAGTTACACATTGAGCTTCACAATCTACATTAAGGTCACTGAGTTACACATTGAGCTTCACAATCTACACTAAGGTCACTGAGTTACACATTGAGCTTCACAATCTGCATTAAGGTCACTGAGTTACACATTGAGCTTCACAATCAACACTAAGGTCACTGAATTACACATTGAGCTTCACAATCTACACTAAGGTCACTGAGTTACACATTGAGCTTCACAATCTACATTAAGGTCACTGAGTTACACATTGAGCTTCACAATCAACACTAAGGTCACTGAATTACATATTGAGCTTCACAATCTACACTAAGGTCACTGAGATACACATTGAGCTTCACATTCTACATTAAGACAGGTCACTGAGTTACACATTGAGCTTCACAATCTACACTAAGGTCACTGAGTTACACACTGAGCTTCACAATCTACACTAAGGTCACTGAGTTACACATTGAGCTTCACAATCTACACTAAGGTCACTGAGTTACACACTGAGCTTCACAATCTACACTAAGGTCACTGAGTTACACACTGAGCTTCACAATCAACACTAAGGTCACTGAATTACACATTGAGCTTCACAATCTACACTAAGGTCACTGAGTTACACATTGAGCTTCACAATCTACACTAAGACAGGTCACTGAGTTACACATTGAGCTTCACAATCTACACTTAGGTCACTGAGTTACACATTGAGCTTCACAATCTACACTAAGGTCACTGAGTTACACATTGAGCTTCACAATCTACACTAAGGTCACTGAGTTACACATTGAGCTTCACAATCAACACTAAGGTCACTGAGTTACACACTGAGCTTCACAATCAACACTAAGGTCACTGAATTACACATTGAGCTTCACAATCTACACTAAGGTTACTGAATTACACATTGAGCTTCACAATCTACACTAAGGTCACTGAGTTACACATTGAGCTTCACAATCTACACTAAGGTCACTGAGTTACACATTGAGCTTCACAATCTACACTAAGGTCACTGAGTTACACATTGAGCTTCACATTCTACATTAAGACAGGTCACTGAGTTACACATTGAGCTTCACAATCTACACTAAGGTCACTGAGTTACACATTGAGCTTCACATTCTACATTAAGACAGGTCACTGAGTTACACATTGAGCTTCACAATCTACACTAAGGTCACTGAGTTACACATTGAGCTTCACAATCTACACTAAGGTCACTGAGTTACACATTGAGCTTCACAATCTACACTAAGACAGGTCACTGAGTTACACATTGAGCTTCACAATCTACACTAAGGTCACTGAGTTACACACTGAGCTTCACATTCTACATTAAGACAGGTCACTGAGTTACACATTGAGATTCACAATCTACACTAAGGTCACTGAGTTACACATTGAGCTTCACAATCTACACTAAGGTCACTGAGTTACACACTGAGCTACACATTCTACATTAAGACAGGTCACTGAGTTACACATTGAGCTTCACAATCTACACTAAGGTCACTGAGTTACACATTGAGCTTCACAATCTACACTAAGGTCACTGAGTTACACACTGAGCTTCACAATCAACACGAAGGTCACTGAATTACACATTGAGCTTCACAATCTACACTAAGGTCACTGAGTTACACATTGAGCTTCACAATCTACACTAAGGTCACTGAGTTACACATTGAGCTTCACAATCTACACTAAGGTCACTGAGTTACACACTGAGCTTCACAATCTACACTAAGACAGGTCACTGAGTTACACATTGAGCTTCACAATCTACACTAAGGTCACTGAGTTACACACTGAGCTTCACATTCTACATTAAGACAGGTCACTGAGTTACACATTGAGCTTCACAATCTACACTAAGGTCACTGAGTTACACACTGAGCTTCACATTCTACATTAAGACAGGTCACTGAGTTACACATTGAGCTTCACAATCTACACTAAGGTCACTGAGTTACACACTGAGCTTCACATTCTACATTAAGACAGGTCACTGAGTTACACATTGAGCTTCACAATCTACACTAAGGTCACTGAGTTACACACTGAGCTTCACATTCTACATTAAGACAGGTCACTGAGTTACACATTGAGCTTCACAATCTACACTAAGGTCACTGAGTTACACATTGAGCTTCACAATCTACATTAAGACAGGTCACTGAGTTACACATTGAGCTTCACAATCTACACTAAGGTCACTGAGTTACACATTGAGCTTCACAATCTACACTAAGGTCACTGAGTTACACATTGAGCTTCACATTCTACATTAAGACAGGTCACTGAGTTACACATTGAGCTTCACAATCTACACTAAGGTCACTGAGTTACACATTGAGCTTCACATTCTACATTAAGACAGGTCACTGAGTTACACATTGAGCTTCACAATCTACACTAAGGTCACTGAGTTACACATTGAGCTTCACAATCTACACTAAGGTCACTGAGTTACACATTGAGCTTCACAATCTACACTAAGGTCACTGAGTTACACATTGAGCTTCACATTCTACATTAAGACAGGTCACTGAGTTACACATTGAGCTTCACAATCTACACTAAGGTCACTGAGTTACACATTGAGCTTCACAATCTACACTAAGGTCACTGAGTTACACATTGAGCTTCACAATCTACACTAAGACAGGTCACTGAGTTACACATTGAGCTTCACAATCTACACTAAGGTCACTGAGTTACACATTGAGCTTCACAATCTACACTACGGTCACTGAGTTACACATTGAGCTTCACAATCTACACTAAGACAGGTCACTGAGTTACACATTGAGCTTCACAATCTACACTAAGGTCACTGAATTACATATTGAGCTTCACAATCTACACTAAGGTCACTGAGTTACACATTGAGCTTCACAATCTACACTAAGGTCACTGAGTTACACATTGAGCTTCACAATCTACACTAAGGTCACTGAGTTACACATTGAGCTTCACAATCTACACTAAGGTCACTGAATTACATATTGAGCTTCACAATCTACACTAAGGTCACTGAATTACATATTGAGCTTCACAATCTACACTAAGGTCACTGAATTACATATTGAGCTTCACAATCTACACTAAGGTCACTGAATTACATATTGAGCTTCACAATCTACACTAAGGTCACTGAATTACATATTGAGCTTCACAATCTACACTAAGGTCACTGAATTACATATTGAGCTTCACAATCTACACTAAGGTCACTGAGTTACACATTGAGCTACACAATCTACACGAAGGTCACTGAGTTACACATTGAGCTTCACAATCTACACTAAGGTCACTGAGTTACACATTGAGCTTCACATTCTACATTAAGACATGTCACTGAGTTACACATTGAGCTTCACAATCTACACGAAGGTCACTGAGTTACACATTGAGCTTCACAATCTACACTAAGGTCACTGAGTTACACATTGAGCTTCACATTCTACATTAAGACATGTCACTGAGTTACACATTGAGCTTCACAATCTACACTAAGGTCACTGAGTTACACATTGAGCTTCACATTCTACATTAAGACAGGTCACTGAGTTACACATTGAGCTTCACAATCTACACTAAGGTCACTGAGTTACACATTGAGCTTCACAATCTACACTAAGGTCACTGAATTACACATTGAGCTTCACAATCTACACTCAGGTCACTGAGTTACACATTGAGCTTCACAATCTACACTAAGGTCACTGAGTTACACACTGAGCTTCACAATCTACACTCAGGTCACTGAGTTACACATTGAGCTTCACAATCTACACTAAGGTCACTGAGTTACATATTGAGCTTCACAATCTACACTAAGGTCACTGAGTTACACATTGAGCTTCACAATCTACACTAAGGTCACTGAGTTACACACTGAGCTTCACAATTTACACTAAGACAGGTCACTGAGTTACACATTGTGCTTCACAATCTACACTAAGGTCACTGAGTTACACATTGAGCTTCACAATCTACACTAAGGTCACTGAGTTACACACTGAGCTTCACAATTTACACTAAGACAGGTCACTGAGTTACACATTGAGCTTCACAATCTACACTAAGGTCACTGAGTTACATATTGAGCTTCACAATCTACACTAAGGTCACTGAATTACATATTGAGCTTCACAATCTACACTAAGGTCACTGAATTACATATTGAGCTTCACAATCTACACTAAGGTCACTGAATTACATATTGAGCTTCACAATCTACACTAAGGTCACTGAATTACATATTGAGCTTCACAATCTACACTAAGGTCACTGAATTACATATTGAGCTTCACAATCTACACTAAGGTCACTGAGTTACACATTGAGCTTCACAATCTACACTAAGGTCACTGAATTACATATTGAGCTTCACAATCTACACTAAGGTCACTGAGTTACACATTGAGCTTCACATTCTACATTAAGACAGGTCACTGAGTTACACACTGAGCTTCACAATCTACACTCAGGTCACTGAGTTACACATTGAGCTTCACAATCTACACTAAGGTCACTGAGTTACATATTGAGCTTCACAATCTACACTAAGGTCACTGAGTTACACATTGAGCTTCACAATCTACACTAAGGTCACTGAGTTACACATTGAGCTTCACATTCTACACTACGGTCACTGAGTTACATATTGAACTTCACAATTTACACTAAGACAGGTCACTGAGTTACACATTGAGCTTCACAATTTACACTAAGACAGGTCACTGAGTTACACATTGAGCTTCACAATCTACACTAAGGTCACTGCGTTACATATTGAGCTTCACAATCTACACTAAGGTCACTGAGTTACATATTGAACTTCACATTCTACATTAAGACATGTCACTGAGTTACACATTGAGCTTCACAATCTACACTAAGGTCACTGAGTTACATATTGAACTTCACATTCTACATTAAGACATGTCACTGAGTTACACATTGAGCTTCACATTCTACACTAAGGTCACTGAGTTACATATTGAGCTTCACAATCTACACTAAGGTCACTGAGTTACATATTGAGCTTCACATTCTACATTAAGACATGTCACTGAGTTACACACTGAGCTTCACAATCTACACTAAGGTCACTGAGTTACACATTGAGCTTCACAATCTACACTAAGGTCACTGAGTTACACACTGAGCTTCACAATCTACACTAAGGTCACTGAGTTACACACTGAGCTTCACAATCTACACTCAGGTCACTGAGTTACACATTGAGCTTCACAATCTACACTCAGGTCACTGAGTTACACATTGAGCTTCACAATCTACACTAAGGTCACTGAGTTACACATTGAGCTTCACATTCTACACTAAGGTCACTGAGTTACACATTGAACTTCACATTCTACACTAAGACAGGTCACTGAGTTACACATTGAGCTTCACAATCTACACTAAGGTCACTGCGTTACATATTGAGCTTCACAATCTACACTAAGGTCACTGAGTTACATATTGAGCTTCACAATTTACACTAAGACAGGTCACTGAGTTACACATTGAGCTTCACAATTTACACTAAGACAGGTCACTGAGTTACACATTGAGCTTCACAATCTACACTAAGGTCACTGCGTTACATATTGAGCTTCACATTCTACATTAAGACATGTCACTGAGTTACACACTGAGCTTCACAATCTACACTAAGTTCACTGAGTTACACATTGAGCTTCACAATCTACACTGTCACTGAGTTACACACTGAGCTTCACAATCTACACTAAGGTCACTGAGTTACACATTGAGCTTCACAATCTACACTAAGGTCACTGAGTTACACACTGAGCTTCACAATCTACACTAAGGTCACTGAGTTACACACTGAGCTTCACAATCTACACTCAGGTCACTGAGTTACACATTGAGCTTCACAATCTACACTCAGGTCACTGAGTTACACATTGAGCTTCACAATCTACACTAAGGTCACTGAGTTACACATTGAGCTTCACAATCTACATTAAGGTCACTGAATTACACATTGAGCTTCACATTCTACATTAAGACATGTCACTGAGTTACACATTGAGCTTCACAATCTACACTAAGGTCACTGAGTTACACATTGAGCTTCACAATCTACACTAAGGTCACTGAGTTACACATTGAGCTTCACATTCTACATTAAGACATGTCACTGAGTTACACACTGAGCTTCACAATCTACACTAAGGTCACTGAGTTACACATTGAGCTTCACAATCTACACTAAGGTCACTGAGTTACACATTGAGCTTCACATTCTACATTAAGACATGTCACTGAGTTACACACTGAGCTTCACAATCTACACTAAGGTCACTGAGTTACACATTGAGCTTCACAATCTACACTAAGGTCACTGAGTTACACATTGAGCTTCACATTCTACACTAAGGTCACTGAGTTACACATTGAGCTTCACAATCTACACTAAGGTCACTGAGTTACACATTGAGCTTCACATTCTACACTAAGGTCACTGAGTTACACACTGAGCTTCACAATCTACACTAAGGTCACTGAATTACATATTGAGCTTCACAATCTACACTAAGGTCACTGAGTTACACATTGAGCTTCACAATCTACACTAAGGTCACTGAATTACATATTGAGCTTCACAATCTACACTAAGGTCACTGAGTTACACATTGAGCTTCACAATCTACACTAAGGTCACTGAGTTACACATTGAGCTTCACAATCTACACTAAGGTCACTGAGTTACACATTGAGCTTCACAATCTACACTAAGGTCACTGAGTTACACATTGAGCTTCACAATCTACATTAAGACATGACACTGAGTTACACACTGAGCTTCACAATCTACACTAAGGTCACTGAATTACATATTGAGCTTCACAATCTACACTAAGGTCACTGAGTTACACATTGAGCTTCACAATCTACACTAAGGTCACTGAGTTACACATTGAGCTTCACATTCTACATTAAGACATGTCACTGAGTTACACATTGAGCTTCACAATCTACACTGTCACTGAGTTACACATTGAGCTTCACAATCTACACTAAGGTCACTGAGTTACACATTGAGCTTCACAATCTACACTAAGGTCACTGAGTTACACATTGAGCTTCACAATCTACACTAAGGTCACTGAGTTACATATTGAGCTTCACAATCTACACTAAGGTCACTGAGTTACACACTGAGCTTCACAATCTACATTAAGACATGTCACTGAGTTACCCATTGAGCTTCACAATCTACACTAAGGTCACTGAGTTACACACTGAGCTTCACAATCTACATTAAGACATGTCACTGAGTTACCCATTGAGCTTCACAATCGACACTAAGGTCACTGAGTTACACATTGAGCTTCACAATCGACACTAAGGTCACTGAGTTACACATTGAGCTTCACAATCTACACTAAGGTCACTGAGTTACATATTGAGCTTCACAATCTACACTAAGGTCACTGAGTTACACATTGAGCTTCACAATCGACACTAAGGTCACTGCGTTACACATTGAGCTTCACAATCGACACTAAGGTCACTGAGTTACACATTGAGCTTCACAATCTACACTAAGGTCACTGAGTTACACATTGAGCTTCACAATCTACACTAAGGTCACTGAGTTACATATTGAGCTTCACAATCGACACTAAGGTCACTGAGTTACACATTGAGCTTCACAATCTACACTAAGGTCACTGAGTTACACATTGAGCTTCACAATCTACACTAAGGTCACTGAGTTACATATTGAGCTTCACAATCTACACTAAGTTCACTGAGTTACACATTGAGCTTCACAATCTACACTGTCACTGAGTTACACACTGAGCTTCACAATCTACACTAAGGTCACTGAGTTACACATTGAGCTTCACAATCTACACTAAGGTCACTGAGTTACACACTGAGCTTCACAATCTACACTAAGGTCACTGAGTTACACACTGAGCTTCACAATCTACACTCAGGTCACTGAGTTACACATTGAGCTTCACAATCTACACTCAGGTCACTGAGTTACACATTGAGCTTCACAATCTACACTAAGGTCACTGAGTTACACATTGAGCTTCACAATCTACATTAAGGTCACTGAATTACACATTGAGCTTCACATTCTACATTAAGACATGTCACTGAGTTACACATTGAGCTTCACAATCTACACTAAGGTCACTGAGTTACACATTGAGCTTCACAATCTACACTAAGGTCACTGAGTTACACATTGAGCTTCACATTCTACATTAAGACATGTCACTGAGTTACACACTGAGCTTCACAATCTACACTAAGGTCACTGAGTTACACATTGAGCTTCACAATCTACACTAAGGTCACTGAGTTACACATTGAGCTTCACATTCTACATTAAGACATGTCACTGAGTTACACACTGAGCTTCACAATCTACACTAAGGTCACTGAGTTACACATTGAGCTTCACAATCTACACTAAGGTCACTGAGTTACACATTGAGCTTCACATTCTACACTAAGGTCACTGAGTTACACATTGAGCTTCACAATCTACACTAAGGTCACTGAGTTACACATTGAGCTTCACATTCTACACTAAGGTCACTGAGTTACACACTGAGCTTCACAATCTACACTAAGGTCACTGAATTACATATTGAGCTTCACAATCTACACTAAGGTCACTGAGTTACACATTGAGCTTCACAATCTACACTAAGGTCACTGAATTACATATTGAGCTTCACAATCTACACTAAGGTCACTGAGTTACACATTGAGCTTCACAATCTACACTAAGGTCACTGAGTTACACATTGAGCTTCACAATCTACACTAAGGTCACTGAGTTACACATTGAGCTTCACAATCTACACTAAGGTCACTGAGTTACACATTGAGCTTCACAATCTACATTAAGACATGACACTGAGTTACACACTGAGCTTCACAATCTACACTAAGGTCACTGAATTACATATTGAGCTTCACAATCTACACTAAGGTCACTGAGTTACACATTGAGCTTCACAATCTACACTAAGGTCACTGAGTTACACATTGAGCTTCACATTCTACATTAAGACATGTCACTGAGTTACACATTGAGCTTCACAATCTACACTGTCACTGAGTTACACATTGAGCTTCACAATCTACACTAAGGTCACTGAGTTACACATTGAGCTTCACAATCTACACTAAGGTCACTGAGTTACACATTGAGCTTCACAATCTACACTAAGGTCACTGAGTTACATATTGAGCTTCACAATCTACACTAAGGTCACTGAGTTACACACTGAGCTTCACAATCTACATTAAGACATGTCACTGAGTTACCCATTGAGCTTCACAATCTACACTAAGGTCACTGAGTTACACACTGAGCTTCACAATCTACATTAAGACATGTCACTGAGTTACCCATTGAGCTTCACAATCGACACTAAGGTCACTGAGTTACACATTGAGCTTCACAATCGACACTAAGGTCACTGAGTTACACATTGAGCTTCACAATCTACACTAAGGTCACTGAGTTACATATTGAGCTTCACAATCTACACTAAGGTCACTGAGTTACACATTGAGCTTCACAATCGACACTAAGGTCACTGCGTTACACATTGAGCTTCACAATCGACACTAAGGTCACTGAGTTACACATTGAGCTTCACAATCTACACTAAGGTCACTGAGTTACACATTGAGCTTCACAATCTACACTAAGGTCACTGAGTTACATATTGAGCTTCACAATCTACACTAAGGTCACTGAGTTACATATTGAGCTTCACAATCTACACTAAGGTCACTGAGTTACACACTGAGCTTCACAATCTACATTAAGACATGTCACTGAGTTACCCATTGAGCTTCACAATTGACACTAAGGTCACTGCGTTACACATTGAGCTTCACAATCGACACTAAGGTCACTGAGTTACACATTGAGCTTCACAATCGACACTAAGGTCACTGAGTTACACATTGAGCTTCACAATCTACACTAAGGTCACTGAGTTACATATTGAGCTTCACAATCTACACTAAGGTCACTGAGTTACACATTGAGCTTCACAATCTACACTAAGGTCACTGCGTTACACACTGAGCTTCACAATCTACACTAAGGTCACTGAGTTACATATTGAGCTTCACAATCTACACTAAGGTCACTGAGTTACACACTGAGCTTCACAATCGACATTAAGACATGTCACTGAGTTACCCACTGAGCTTCACAATCGACACTAAGGTCACTGAGTTACACATTGAGCTTCACAATCTACATTAAGACATGTCACTGAGTTACCCATTGAGCTTCACAATCGACACTAAGGTCACTGCGTTACACATTGAGCTTCACAATCGACACTAAGGTCACTGAGTTACACATTGAGCTTCACATTCTACATTAAGACAGGTCACTGAGTTACACACTGAGCTTCACAATCTACACTAAGGTCACTGAGTTACACATTGAGCTTCACAATCTACACTAAGGTCACTGAGTTACACACTGAGCTTCACAATTTACACTAAGACAGGTCACTGAGTTACACATTGAGCTTCACAATCTACACTCAGGTCACTGAGTTACACATTGAGCTTCACAATCTACACTAAGGTCACTGAGTTACACATTGAGCTTCACAATCTACACTAAGGTCACTGAGTTACACACTGAGCTTCACAATTTACACTAAGACAGGTCACTGAGTTACACATTGAGCTTCACAATCGACACTAAGGTCACTGAGTTACACATTGAGCTTCACAATCTACACTAAGGTCACTGAGTTACACATTGAGCTTCACAATCTACACTAAGGTCACTGAGTTACATATTGAGCTTCACAATCTACACGAAGGTCACTGAGTTACACATTGAGCTTCACAATCTACACTAAGGTCACTGAGTTACACATTGAGCTTCACAATCTACACTAAGGTCGCTGAGTTACACATTGAGCTTCACAATCTACACTAAGGTCACTGAGTTACACATTGAGCTTCACAATCTACACTAAGGTCACTGAGTTACACATTGAGCTTCACAATATACACTAAGGTCGCTGAGTTACACATTGAGCTTCACAATCTACACTAAGGTCACTGAGTTACACATTGAGCTTCACAATCTACACTAAGGTCACTGAGTTACACATTGAGCTTCACAATCAACACTAAGGTCACTGAATTACATATTGAGCTTCACAATCTACACTAAGGTCACTGAGTTACACATTGAGCTTCACATTCTACATTAAGACAGGTCACTGAGTTACACATTGAGCTTCGAGAAAGACACTCGCCTGCAATGGAGACAATTTGTCCACCTGCAGATGTTGGAAAGCGAAAGACCGTCTGCTGTCCTTGCTGCGACTGACTGGTCACCACTTGACCCTGTTGACCCTGGATGGCCAGGGAATGCTGCTGTAACTGACCAAGTGGGATGGTCGGCGTGCCTGGCAATGGTGTACCTATCAGAGGCAAAATACACAACAATCTAAGCCAGCGATCGGACCCAGAATTACTCTGTGGGTGAGGGGGTTAAAGCCCCGTACCGGGGGGTAAAGCCGCCTAACGGGGGGTAAAGCCGCGTAATGGAGGAGGGGTAGGTAAAGCCGCTTAATGGGGGTGGGTTAAAGCCGCGTAAGGGGGGGGTGGGTTAAAGCCGCGTAAGGGGGGGGGGTGGGTTAAAGCCGCGTAAGGGGGGGTGGGTTAAAGCCGCGTAAGGGGGGGTGGGTTAAAGCCGCGTAAGGGGGGGGGTGGGTTAAAGCCGCGTAACGGGGGGGTTGGGGGGGGTCAAGTCGCGTAACGGGGGGTGGAGTGGTTTAAAGCCGCGTAACGGGGGTGGGGTAAAGCCGCGTAACGGGGGGGGTAAAGCCGCGTAACGGGGGGGGGTAAAGCCGCGTAACGGGGTTGGGTGGGGTAAAGCCGCGTAACGGGGGGGGGGGGGGTTAAAGCCGCGTAACGGGGGGGGCAAAGCCAGTTAATGGAGATTGCGGGTGGGGGAGTGCGACTCTCTATATTGTGTTTGATGGGTCGGGCAGGAGATGAGTTGATATCAAATAGACCACTATATACTGAGATACAGAAACACTTACTAAATAGTTGGGGCTGGCTGCATACTAAAGCTGGTATTAAAAGCAGTGTGAATTGTTTTCTAGTTCTTTGAAATTCTGGTCACACCTCAAATGGAGTGACTGTGTTCTTTTCTGGGCATCGACATCAAGGAGGATGTACTGGCCTTGGAGATGATGCAGCATTGATTTACCAGGATGATCCCTGTACTAAAATGGTTCAAGTTTTGAGGGCAGTTTGCATGCAGTAGTTTTGTATTCTCTTCAATATAGAAGATTAAAGGTTAAATGTAATCAGATCGAGAGAAACTATTTCTGCTGGTAGTGGAATCCAGAACAAGGTCGTGACCTTCACCAAGAGGCGGTGGCATTGTGGTAATCTCACTGGACTAGTAATCCAGAGCCCAGCCGAAAGCCCTGGGGATAAGGGTTCGAATCCCACCACGGCAGATGGTGAAATTTGAATTCAATTAATAAATCTGGAATTAAAAGCTAGTCTAATGATGGCCATGAAACCATTGTCAATTGTTGTAAAAACCCATCTGGTTCACTAATGTCCTGACCTGGTCTGGCCTACATGTGACTCCAGACCCACAGCAATGTGGTTAACTCTTCAATGCCCTCGGAAATGGCCGAGCAAACCACTCAGGTCAAGGGCAATTAGGGATGGCAATAAATACTGGCTGAGCCAGTGACGCCCACATCCCACAAAACAAATTTTAAAAAAATCAAAGTTAGGCCATTGATACAATATGGAAGCAGTTCTTTGCACAAAGTAACCTAGAAATCTAGAACTCGTTCATCAAATTTTTGTTATGCCAGAGAATTAAGGGACAGAGTGAGGATACAGATCACAATGAATGGTGGAACCAGCTCAAGGGCCACCACCTCTTCATATCTCCACACATACACAATTAAGAAAAATACTGTAATTCTTTGCAACTGAGAAAGAACTGAAGAGGCTTCAGGCAGCTACAATGAGAAAGGAACATTCAATAAAGCGAGGGGCAGCTCACCAGCACATGATATTATCTGGCACCAAAGTGCTCAGTGACTAAGCAGATGTCAGAGAGCCCAGATGGCAGCAGGATTGAAATACCAGATTCTGCAGTCTGCTGAGACATTCCTGAAAAGACTTCCACATTTCTGTTGTGCTGCAATGTCCCTTGTTGCCCTGGACAAGTTTGAATTTACAACCGAGAGGATGGCAGATCTGTATGATTTTGTGAATACAGATCTTCTGCTCCCAACCTATTCCCTCCAAACACGCGCTCAGATCTAATCTGCAGCTGGCACTAGATCACCAACAGATGTTCAGGTCCCTACTCTTGTTTAGTCAGACTGGAGAGAGGCTATTCTACGAAGGTCATTGCAGGCTATCCTAATCCAATCCACAACTGACATTTACACTCTAATTCAGAAAGCAATTCCCTAAACTCCACACAGTAAGGTAGTCACACTGTCCCACCCTGCCTGTGTTCAGTTATCTCACACTGTCCCACCCTGCCTGTGTTCAGCTCTCACTGTCCCACCCTGCCCGTGTTCGGATCTCACACTGTCCCACCCTGCCCGTGTTCAGTTATCTCACACTGTCCCACCCTGCCTGTGTTCAGTTATCTCACACTGTCCCACCCTGCCTGTGTTCAGTTATCTCACACTGTCCCACCCTGCCTGTGTTCAGTTATCCCACACTGTCCCACCCTGCCTGTGTTCAGTTATCCCACACTGTCCCACCCTGCCTGTGTTCAGCTCTCATACTGTCTCACCCTGCCTGTGTTCAGTTATCTCACACTGTCCCACCCTGCCTGTGTTCAGTTATCTCACACTGTCCCAC
This sequence comes from Heterodontus francisci, assembly GCF_036365525.1. NCBI lineage: Eukaryota > Metazoa > Chordata > Chondrichthyes > Heterodontiformes > Heterodontidae > Heterodontus > Heterodontus francisci. The sequence goes on from NW_027141973.1 coordinate 92,496, forward strand.
CCTGCCTGTGTTCAGTTATCTCACACTGTCCCACCCTGCCTGTGTTCAGTTATCTCACACAGTCCCACCCTGCCTGTGTTCAGCTATCTCACACTGTCGCACCCTGCCTGTGTTCAGTTATCTCACACTGTCCCACTCTGCCTGTGTTCAGCTCTCACACTGTCCCACCCTGCCTGTGTTCAGTTATCTCACACTGTCCCACCCTGCCTGTGTTCAGCTCTCACACAGTCCCACCCTGCCTGTGTTCAGCTCTCACACTGTCGCACCCTGCCTGGGTTCAGCTCTCACACAGTCCCACCCTGCCTGTGTTCAGCTCTCACACAGACCCACCCTGCCTGTGTTCAGCTCTCACACAGACCCACCCTGCCTGTGTTCAGCTCTCACACAGTCCCACCCTGCCTGTGTTCAGCTCTCACACAGTCCCACCCTGCCTGTGTTCAGCTCTCACACAGTCCCACCCTGCCTGTGTTCAGCTCTCACACAGTCCCACCCTGCCTGTGTTCAGCTCTCACACAGTCCCACCCTGCCTGTGTTCAGCTCTCACACTGCCCCACCCTGCCTGTGTTCAGCTCTCACACTGCTCCACCCTGCCTGTGTTCAGCTCTCACACTGCCCCACCCTGCCTGTGTTCAGTTATCTCACACTGTCCCACCCTGCCTGTGTTCAGTTATCTCACACTGTCCCACCCTGCCTGTGTTCAGTTATCTCACACTGTCCCACCCTGCCTGTGTTCAGTTATCTCACACAGTCCCACCCTGCCTGTGTTCAGTTATCTCACACTGTCCCACTCTGCCTGTGTTCAGCTCTCACACTGTCCCACCCTGCCTATGTTCAGCTCTCACACTGTCCCACCCTGCCTGTGTTCAGTTATTTCACAACGTGCCACCCTGCCTGTGTTCAGTTATCTCACACTGTCCCACCCTGCCTGTGTTCAGCTCTCACTGTCCCACCCTGCCCGTGTTCGGATCTCACACTGTCCCACCCTGCCCGTGTTCAGTTATCTCACACTGTCCCACCCTGCCTGTGTTCAGTTATCTCACACTGTCCCACCCTGCCTGTGTTCAGTTATCTCACACTGTCCCACCCTGCCTGTGTTCAGTTATCTCACACTGTCCCACCCTGCCTGTGTTCAGTTATCTCACACTGTCCCACCCTGCCTGTGTTCAGTTATCCCACACTGTCCCACCCTGCCTGTGTTCAGCTCTCATACTGTCTCACCCTGCCTGTGTTCAGTTATCTCACACTGTCCCACCCTGCCTGTGTTCAGTTATCTCACACTGTCCCACCCTGCCTGTGTTCAGTTATCTCACACTGTCCCACCCTGCCTGTGTTCAGTTATCTCACACTGTCCCACCCTGCCTGTGTTCAGTTATCTCACACAGTCCCACCCTGCCTGTGTTCAGCTATCTCACACTGTCGCACCCTGCCTGTGTTCAGTTATCTCACACTGTCCCACTCTGCCTGTGTTCAGCTCTCACACTGTCCCACCCTGCCTGTGTTCAGTTATCTCACACTGTCCCACCCTGCCTGTGTTCAGCTCTCACACAGTCCCACCCTGCCTGTGTTCAGCTCTCACACAGTCCCACCCTGCCTGTGTTCAGCTCTCACACAGTCCCACCCTGCCTGTGTTCAGCTCTCACACTGTCGCACCCTGCCTGGGTTCAGCTCTCACACAGTCCCACCCTGCCTGGGTTCAGCTCTCACACAGACCCACCCTGCCTGTGTTCAGCTCTCACACAGTCCCACCCTGCCTGTGTTCAGCTCTCACACAGTCCCACCCTGCCTGTGTTCAGCTCTCACACAGTCCCACCCTGCCTGTGTTCAGCTCTCACACAGTCCCACCCTGCCTGTGTTCGGAGCTCACACTGTCCCACCCTGCCCGTGTTCAGTTATCTCACACTGTCCCACCCTGCCTGTGTTCAGTTATCTCACACTGTCCCACCCTGCCTGTGTTCAGTTATCTCACACTGTCCCACCCTGCCTGTGTTCAGTTATCCCACACTGTCCCACCCTGCCTGTGTTCAGTTATCCCACACTGTCCCACCCTGCCTGTGTTCAGCTCTCATACTGTCTCACCCTGCCTGTGTTCAGTTATCTCACACTGTCCCACCCTGCCTGTGTTCAGTTATCTCACACTGTCCCACCCTGCCTGTGTTCAGTTATCTCACACTGTCCCACCCTGCCTGTGTTCAGTTATCTCACACAGTCCCACCCTGCCTGTGTTCAGCTATCTCACACTGTCGCACCCTGCCTGTGTTCAGTTATCTCACACTGTCCCACTCTGCCTGTGTTCAGCTCTCACACTGTCCCACCCTGCCTGTGTTCAGTTATCTCACACTGTCCCACCCTGCCTGTGTTCAGCTCTCACACAGTCCCACCCTGCCTGTGTTCAGCTCTCACACTGTCGCACCCTGCCTGGGTTCAGCTCTCACACAGTCCCACCCTGCCTGTGTTCAGCTCTCACACAGACCCACCCTGCCTGTGTTCAGCTCTCACACAGACCCACCCTGCCTGTGTTCAGCTCTCACACAGTCCCACCCTGCCTGTGTTCAGCTCTCACACAGTCCCACCCTGCCTGTGTTCAGCTCTCACACAGTCCCACCCTGCCTGTGTTCAGCTCTCACACAGTCCCACCCTGCCTGTGTTCAGCTCTCACACAGTCCCACCCTGCCTGTGTTCAGCTCTCACACAGTCCCACCCTGCCTGTGTTCAGCTCTCACACAGTCCCACCCTGCCTGTGTTCAGCTCTCACACTGCCCCACCCTGCCTGTGTTCAGCTCTCACACTGCTCCACCCTGCCTGTGTTCAGCTCTCACACTGCCCCACCCTGCCTGTGTTCAGTTATCTCACACTGTCCCACCCTGCCTGTGTTCAGTTATCTCACACTGTCCCACCCTGCCTGTGTTCAGTTATCTCACACTGTCCCACCCTGCCTGTGTTCAGTTATCTCACACAGTCCCACCCTGCCTGTGTTCAGTTATCTCACACTGTCCCACTCTGCCTGTGTTCAGCTCTCACACTGTCCCACCCTGCCTGTGTTCAGCTCTCACACTGTCCCACCCTGCCTGTGTTCAGTTATTTCACAACGTGCCACCCTGCCTGTGTTCAGTTATCTCACACTGTCCCACCCTGCCTGTGTTCAGCTCTCACTGTCCCACCCTGCCCGTGTTCGGATCTCACACTGTCCCACCCTGCCCGTGTTCAGTTATCTCACACTGTCCCACCCTGCCTGTGTTCAGTTATCTCACACTGTCCCACCCTGCCTGTGTTCAGTTATCTCACACTGTCCCACCCTGCCTGTGTTCAGTTATCTCACACTGTCCCACCCTGCCTGTGTTCAGTTATCTCACACAGTCCCACCCTGCCTGTGTTCAGCTATCTCACACTGTCGCACCCTGCCTGTGTTCAGTTATCTCACACTGTCCCACTCTGCCTGTGTTCAGCTCTCACACTGTCCCACCCTGCCTGTGTTCAGTTATCTCACACTGTCCCACCCTGCCTGTGTTCAGCTCTCACACAGTCCCACCCTGCCTGTGTTCAGCTCTCACACAGTCCCACCCTGCCTGTGTTCAGCTCTCACACAGTCCCACCCTGCCTGTGTTCAGCTCTCACACAGTCCCACCCTGCCTGGGTTCAGCTCTCACACAGTCCCACCCTGCCTGGGTTCAGCTCTCACACAGACCCACCCTGCCTGTGTTCAGCTCTCACACAGTCCCACCCTGCCTGTGTTCAGCTCTCACACAGTCCCACCCTGCCTGTGTTCAGCTCTCACACTGCCCCACCCTGCCTGTGTTCAGCTCTCACACTGCCCCACCCTGCCTGTGTTCAGTTATCTCACACTGTCCCACCCTGCCTGTGTTCAGTTATCTCACACTGTCCCACCCTGCCTGTGTTCAGTTATCTCACACTGTCCCACCCTGCCTGTGTTCAGTTATCTCACACTGTCCCACCCTGCCTGTGTTCAGTTATCTCACACAGTCCCACCCTGCCTGTGTTCAGTTATCTCACACAGTCCCACCCTGCCTGTGTTCAGTTATCTCACACTGTCCCACTCTGCCTGTGTTCAGCTCTCACACTGTCCCACCCTGCCTATGTTCAGCTCTCACACTGTCCCACCCTGCCTGTGTTCAGTTATTTCACAACGTGCCACCCTGCCTGTGTTCAGTTATCTCACACTGTCCCACCCTGCCTGTGTTCAGTTATTTCACACTGTCCCACCCTGCCTGTGTTCAGTTATCTCACACTGTCCCACCGTGCCTGTGTTCAGTTATCTCACACTGTCCCACCGTGCCTGTGTTCAGTTATCTCACACTGTCCCACCGTGCCTGTGTTCAGTTATCTCACACTGTCCCACCGTGCCTGTGTTCAGTTATCTCACACTGTCCCACCGTGCCTGTGTTCAGTTATCTCCCACTCTCCCACTCTGCCTGTGCTCAGTTATCTCACACTGTCCCACCGTGCCTGTGTTCAGTTATCTCACACTGTCCCACCCTGCCTGTGTTCAGTTATCTCACACTGTCCCACCGTGCCTGTGTTCAGTTATCTCACACTGTCCCACCGTGCCTGTGTTCAGTTATCTCACACTGTCCCACCGTGCCTGTGTTCAGTTATCTCACACTGTCCCACCCTGCTTGTGTTCAGTTATCTCACACTGTCGCACCCTGCCTGTGTTCAGCTCTCACTGTCTCACCCTGCCTGTGTTCAGCTCTCACACTGTCCCACCCTGCCTGTGTTCAGCTCTCACACTGTCCCACCCTGCCTGTGTTCAGTTATCTCACACTGTCCCACCCTGCCTGTGTTCAGTTATCTCACACTGTCCCACCCTGCCTGTGTTCAGTTATCTCACACTGTCCCACCCTGCCTGTGTTCAGTTATCTCACACTGTCCCATCCTGCCTGTGTTCAGTTATCTCACACTGTCCCACTCTGCCTGTGTTCAGCTCTCACACTGTTCCACCCTGCCTGTGTTCAGCTCTCACACTGTCTCACCCTGCCTGTGTTCAGTTATCTCCCACAGTCCCACTCTGCCTGTGTTCAGCTCTCACAGTCTCACCCTGCCTGTGTTCAGTTATCTCACACTGTCCCACCCTGCCTGTGTTCACTTATCTCACACTGTCCCACTCTGCCTGTGTTCAGTTATCTCACACTGTCCCACCGTGCCTGTGTTCAGTTATCTCCCACTTTCCCACTCTGCCTGTGTTCAGTTATCTCACACTGTCCCACCGTGCCTGTGTTCAGTTATCTCCCACTTTCCCACTCTGCCTGTGTTCAGTTATCTCACACTGTCCCACCGTGCCTGTGTTCAGTTATCTCACACAGTCCCACTCTGCCTGTGTTCAGTTATCCCACACTGTTTTCATCAGTACCGCAGCTGTCTGGGCGTTACGAATCACAGTGATCTGGCTGGTAGTTTGCTGTTGGGTTGTGCATGAACCTTCCTGCGATGTACAATGGCACCTCAATGGCCACATATTAACTTTAAACCGATTTCTTCAGTAATCTACAGATTTTTAAGTGATCACCTGTGGGTGTTCGTCTGCCCATGAGGGAGGCACCAGAATAAAGGACAGAATTCTGATGATTTCGAAATACAAACAGCAGAAGCCATGACTGCGAGTTCTTAACACAATAGGACTCAAATGGCTTGCTCTGTCCTCATCCAAACCAGCTCAAAGGAGAAGCCAAGGCGAAAGCCTGAAGTATCGCTGGACCAGCTTTCGATATCACGTCCTGCTTGGCAATTAGCACATCCTGATCGACAGCATTGGTGGGGAATAGAGGCAGTGTCAGGATGGATTATAGACTGGGAGGATAAAAGAGGCAGTGCCAGGATGGATTACAGACTGGGAGGATAAAAGAGGCAGTGCCAGGATGACTTACAGACTGGGAGGATAAAAGAGGCAGTGTCAGGATGGATAACAGACTGGGAGGATAAAAGAGGCAGTGCCAGGATGACTTACAGACTGGGAGGATAAAAGAGGCAGTGTCAGGATGGATAACAGACTGGGAGGATAAAAGAGGCAGTGCCAGGATGACTTACAGACTGGGAGGATAAAAGAGGCAGTGCCAGGATGGATAACAGACTGGGAGGATAAAAGAGGCAGTGTCAGGATGGATTACAGACTGGGAGGATAAAAGAGGCAGTGCCAGGATGGATTACAGACTGGGAGGATAAAAGAGGCAGTGTCAGGATGGATTACAGACTGGGAGGATAAAAGAGGCAGTGTCAGGATGGATTACAGACTGGGAGGATAAAAGAGGCAGTGTCAGGATGGATTACAGACTGGGAGGATAAAAGAGGCAGTGTCAGGATGGATTACAGACTGGGAGGATAAAAGAGGCAGTGCCAGGATGGATTACAGACTGGGAGGATAAAAGAGGCAGTGCCAGGATGGATTACAGACTGGGAGGATAAAAGAGGCAGTGCCAGGATGGATTACAGACTGGGAGGATAAAAGAGGCAGTGCCAGGATGGATTACAGACTGTGAGGATAAAAGAGGCAGTGCCAGGATGGATTACAGACTGGGAGGATAAAAGAGGCAGTGCCAGGATGGATTACAGACTGGGAGGACAAAAGAGGCAGTGCCAGGATGGATTACAGACTGGGAGGGTAAAAGAGGCAGTGCCAGGATGACTTACAGACTGGGAGGATAAAAGAGGCAGTGCCAGGATGACTTACAGACTGGGAGGATAAAAGAGACAGAACCAGGATCGATTACAGACGGAGGATAAAAGAGACAGAACCAGGATCGATTACAGACTGGGAGGATAAAAGAGGCAGTGGCAGGATGGATTACAGACTGGGAGGGTAAAAGAGGCAGTGCCAGGATGACTTACAGACTGGGAGGATAAAAGAGGCAGTGCCAGGATGACTTACAGACTGGGAGGATAAAAGAGACAGAACCAGGATCGATTACAGACGGAGGATAAAAGAGACAGAACCAGGATCGATTACAGACTGGGAGGATAAAAGAGGCAGTGGCAGGATGGATTACAGACTGGGAGTATAAAACAGGCAGTGCCAGGATGGATTACAGACTGGGAGGATAAAAGAGGCAGTGCCAGGATGAATTACAGACTGGGAGGATAAAAGAGACAGAACCAGGATCGATTACAGACTGGGAGGATAAAAGAGGCAGTGTCAGGATGGATTACAGACTGGGAGTATAAAAGAGGCAGTGCCAGGATGGATTACAGACTGGGAGGATAAAAGAGGCAGTGCCAGGATGGATTACAGACTGGGAGGATAAAAGAGGCAGTGCCAGGATGGATTACAGACTGGGAGGATAAAAGAGGCAGTGCCAGGATGGATTAGACTGGGAGGATAAAAGAGGCAGTGCCAGGATGGATTACAGACTGGGAGGATAAAAGAGGCAGTGCCAGGATGGATTACAGACTGGGAGGATAAAAGAGGCAGTGCCAGGATGGATTACAGACAGGGAGGATAAAAGAGGCAGTGCCAGGATGGATTACAGACTGGGAGGATAAAAGAGACAGAACCAGGATCGATTACAGACTGGGAGGATAAAAGAGGCAGTGTCAGGATGGATTACAGACTGGGAGGATAAAAGAGGCAGTGCCAGGATGGATTACAGACTGGGAGGATAAAAGAGACAGAACCAGGATCGATTACATACTGGGAGGATAAAAGAGGCAGTGTCCGGATGGATTACAGACTGGGAGGATAAAAGAGGCAGTGCCAGGATGGATTACAGACAGGGAGGATAAAAGAGGCAGTGCCAGGATGGATTACAGACTGGGAGGATAAAAGAGGCAGTGCCAGGATGAAGTACAGACAGGGAGGATAAAAGAGGCAGGGCCAGGATGGATTACAGACTGGGAGGATAAAAGAGGCAGTGCCAGGATGGATTACAGACTGGGAGGATAAAAGAGGCAGTGCCAGGATGAATTACAGACTGGGAAGATAAAAGAGGCAGTGCCAGGATGGATTACAGACTGGGAGGATAAAAGAGGCAGTGCCAGGATGAAGTACAGACAGGGAGGATAAAAGAGGCAGGGCCAGGATGGATTACAGACTGGGAGGATAAAAGAGGCAGTGCCAGGATGGATTACAGACTGGGAGGATAAAAGAGGCAGTGCCAGGATGAATTACAGACTGGGAAGATAAAAGAGGCAGTGCCAGGATGGATTACAGACTGGGAGGATAAAAGAGGCAGTGCCAGGATGAAGTACAGACAGGGAGGATAAAAGAGGCAGGGCCAGGATGGATTACAGACTGGGAGGATAAAAGAGGCAGTGCCAGGATGGATTACAGACTGGGAGGATAAAAGAGGCAGTGCCAGGATGAATTACAGACAGGGAGGATAAAAGAGGCAGTGCCAGGATGGATTATAGACTGGGAGGTTAAAAGAGGCAGTGCCAGCATGGATTATAGACTGGGAGGTTAAAAAAGGCAGGGCCAGGATGAATTACAGACAGGGAGGATAAAAGAGGCAGTGCCAGGATGGATTATAGACTGGGAGGATAAAAGAGGCAGTGCCAGGATGGATTATAGACTGGGAGGTTAAAAGAGGCAGTGCCAGCATGGATTATAGACTGGGAGGTTAAAAAAGGCAGGGCCAGGATGAATTACAGACAGGGAGGATAAAAGAGGCTGGGCCAGGATGGATGACAAACTGGGAGGATAAAAGAGGCAGTGCCAGGATGGATTACAGACTGGGAGGATAAAAGAGGCAGGGCCAGGATGGATTACAGACTGGGAGGATAAAAGAGGCAGTGCCAGGATGGATTACAGACTGGGAGGATAAAAGAGACAGAACCAGGATCGATTACATACTGGGAGGATAAAAGAGGCAGTGTCCGGATGGATTACAGACTGGGAGGATAAAAGAGGCAGTGCCAGGATGGATTACAGACAGGGAGGATAAAAGAGGCAGTGCCAGGATGGATTACAGACTGGGAGGATAAAAGAGGCAGTGCCAGGATGAAGTACAGACAGGGAGGATAAAAGAGGCAGGGCCAGGATGGATTACAGACTGGGAGGATAAAAGAGGCAGTGCCAGGATGGATTACAGACTGGGAGGATAAAAGAGGCAGTGCCAGGATGAATTACAGACTGGGAAGATAAAAGAGGCAGTGCCAGGATGGATTACAGACTGGGAGGATAAAAGAGGCAGTGCCAGGATGAAGTACAGACAGGGAGGATAAAAGAGGCAGGGCCAGGATGGATTACAGACTGGGAGGATAAAAGAGGCAGTGCCAGGATGGATTACAGACTGGGAGGATAAAAGAGGCAGTGCCAGGATGAATTACAGACTGGGAAGATAAAAGAGGCAGTGCCAGGATGGATTACAGACTGGGAGGATAAAAGAGGCAGTGCCAGGATGAAGTACAGACAGGGAGGATAAAAGAGGCAGGGCCAGGATGGATTACAGACTGGGAGGATAAAAGAGGCAGTGCCAGGATGGATTACAGACTGGGAGGATAAAAGAGGCAGTGCCAGGATGAATTACAGACAGGGAGGATAAAAGAGGCAGTGCCAGGATGGATTATAGACTGGGAGGTTAAAAGAGGCAGTGCCAGCATGGATTATAGACTGGGAGGTTAAAAAAGGCAGGGCCAGGATGAATTACAGACAGGGAGGATAAAAGAGGCAGTGCCAGGATGGATTATAGACTGGGAGGATAAAAGAGGCAGTGCCAGGATGGATTATAGACTGGGAGGTTAAAAGAGGCAGTGCCAGCATGGATTATAGACTGGGAGGTTAAAAAAGGCAGGGCCAGGATGAATTACAGACAGGGAGGATAAAAGAGGCTGGGCCAGGATGGATGACAAACTGGGAGGATAAAAGAGGCAGTGCCAGGATGGATTACAGACTGGGAGGATAAAAGAGGCAGGGCCAGGATGGATTACAGACTGGGAGGATAAAAGAGGCAGTGCCAGGATGGATTACAGACTGGGAGGATAAAAGAGGCAGTGCCAGGATGGATTGCGCACTGGGAGGGTTACAGAGGCAGTGCCAGGATGGATTGCGCAATGGGAGGGTTACAGAGGCAGTGCCAGGATGGATTATAGACTGGGAGGATAAAAGAGACAGTGCCAGGATGGATTACAGACTGGGAGGGTTACAGAGGCAATGCCAGGATGGATTGCGCACTGGGAGGGTAAAAGAGGCAGTGCCAGGATGAATTACAGACTGGGAGGATAAAAGAGGCAGTGCCAGGATGGATTACAGACTGGGAGGATAAAAGAGGCAGTGCCAGGATGAATTACAGACAGGGAGGATAAAAGAGGCAGTGCCAGGATGAATTACAGACTGGGAGGATAAAAGAGGCAGTGCCAGGATGAATTACAGACAGGGAGGATAAAAGAGGCAGTGCCAGGATGAATTACAGACTGGGAGGATAAAAGAGGCAGTGCCAGGATGAATTACAGACTGGGAGGATAAAAGAGGCAGTGCCAGGATAGATTAGACTGGGAGGATAAAAGAGGCAGTGCCAGGATGGATTACAGACTGGGAGGATAAAAGAGGCAGTGCCAGGATCGATTACAGACAGGGAGGATAAAAGAGGCAGTGCCAGGATGAATTACAGACAGGGAGGATAAAAGAGGCAGTGCCAGGATGGATTACAGACTGGGAGGATAAAAGAGGCAGTGCCAGGATGGATTACAGACAGGGAGGATAAAAGAGGCAGTGCCAGGATGAATTACAGACAGGGAGGATAAAAGAGGCAGTGCCAGGATGGATTACAGACTGGGAGGAAAAAAGAGGCAGTGCCAGGATGGATTACAGACTGGGAGGATAAAAGAGGCAGTGCCAGGATGGATTACAGACAGGGAGGATAAAAGAGGCAGTGCCAGGATGAATTACAGACAGGGAGGATAAAAGAGGCAGTGCCAGGATGGATTACAGACTGGGAGGATAAAAGAGGCAGTGCCAGGATGGATTACAGACTGGGAGGATAAAAGAGGCAGTGCCAGGATGGATTACAGACTGGGAGGATAAAAGAGGCAGTGCCAGGATGGATTACAGACTGGGAGGATAAAAGAGGCAGTGCCAGGATGAATTACAGACAGGGAGGATAAAAGAGGCAGTGCCAGGATGGATTACAGACTGGGAGGATAAAAGAGGCAGCGCCAGGATGAATTACAGACTGGGAGGATAAAAGAGGCAGTGCCAGGATGGATTACAGACTGGAAAGATAAAAGAGACAGAGCCAGGATGGATTACAGACTGGGAGGGTAAAAGAGGCAGTGCCAGGACAGATTACAGACAGGGAGGATAAAAGAGGCAATGCCAGGATGGATTACAGACAGGGAGGATAAAAGAGGCAGTGCCAGGATGGATTACAGACAGGGAGGATAAAAGAGGCAGTGCCAGGATGGATTACAGACAGGGAGGATAAAAGAGGCAGTGCCAGGATGGATTACAGACTGGGAGGGTTACAAAGGCAGTGCAAGGATGGATTACAGACTGGGAGGGTTACAGAGGCAGTGCCAGGAAGAATTACAGACTGGGAGGATAAAAGAGGCAGTGCCAGGATGGATTATAGACTGGGAGGATAAAAGAGGCAGTGCCAGGATGGATTACAGACTGGGAGGGTTACAGAGGCAGTGCCAGGATGGATTACAGACTGGGAGGGTTACAGAGGCAGTGCCAGGAAGAATTACAGACTGGGAGGATAAAAGAGGCAGTGCCAGGATGAATAACAGACAGGGAGGATAAAAGAGGCAGTGCCAGGATGGATTACAGACTGGGAGGATAAAAGAGGCAGTGCCAGGATGAATTACAGACTGGGAGGATAAAAGAGGCAGTGCCAGGATGAATTACAGACTGGGAGGATAAAAGAGGCAGTGCCAGGATGAATTACAGACTGGGAGGATAAAAGAGGCAGTGTCAGGATGAATTACAGACTGGGAGGGTAAAAGAGGCAGTGCCAGGATGAATTACAGACTGGGAGGATAAAAGAGGCAGTGCCAGGATGGATTACAGACTGGGAGGATAAAAGAGGCAGTGCCAGGATGGATTACAGACTGGGAGGATAAAAGAGGCAGTGCCAGGATGGATTACAGACTGGGAGGATAAAAGAGGCAGTGCCAGGATGGATTACAGACTGGGAGGATAAAATAGGCAGTGCCAGGATGGATTAGACTGGGAGGATAAAAGAGGCAGTGCCAGGATGGATTACAGACTGGGAGGATAAAAGAGGCAGTGCCAGGATGGATTATAGACTGGGAGGGTAAAAGAGGCAGTGCCAGGATGGATTACAGACTGGGAGGATAAAAGAGGCAGTGCCAGGATGGATTATAGACTGGGAGGGTAAAAGAGGCAGTGCCAGGATGGATTACAGACTGGGAGGAGAAAAGAGGCAGTGCAAGGATGAATTACAGACTGGGAGGATAAAAGAGGCAGTGCCAGGATGGATTACGCACTGGGAGGGTTGCAGAGGCAGTGCCAGGATGAATTACAGACTGGGAGGAGAAAAGAGGCAGTGCCAGGATGGATTATAGACTGGGAGGATAAAAGAGGCAGTGCCATGATGGATTATAGACTGGGAGGGCAAAAGAGGCAGTGCCAGGATGAATTACAGACTGGGAGGATAAAAGAGGCAGTGCCAGGATGGATTACACTGGGAGGATAAAAGAGGCAGTGCCAGGATGACTTACAGACTGGGAGGATAAAAGAGGCACAGCCGGGAAGGATTACAGACTGGGAGGATGAAAGAGGCAGTGCCAGGATGGATTATAGACTGGGAGGATAAAAGAGGCAGTGCCAGGATAGATTACAGACTGGGAGGATAAAAGAGGCAGTGCCAGGATAGATTACAGACTGGGAGGATAAAAGAGGCAGTGCCAGGATGGATTATAGACTGGGAGGATAAAAGAGGCAGTGCCAGGATGGATTACAGACTGGGAGGATAAAAGAGGCAGTGCCAGGATGGATTACAGACTGGGAGGATAAAAGAGGCAGTGCCAGGATGGATTACAGACTGGGAGGATAAAAGAGGCAGTGCCAGGATGGATTATAGACTGGGAGGGTAAAAGAGGCAGTGCCAGGATGGATTATAGACTGGGAGGAGAAAAGAGGCAGTGCCAGGATGGATTATAGACTGGGAGGATAAAAGAGGCAGTGCCATGATGGATTACAGACTGGGAGGATAAAAGAGGCAGTGCCAGGATGGAGTACAGACTGGGAGGATAAAAGAGGCAGTGCCAGGATGGATTACAGACTGGGAGGATAAAAGAGGCAGTGCCAGGATGGATTACAGACTGGGAGGATAAAAGAGACAGTGCCAGGATGGATTACAGACTGGGAGGATAAAAGAGGCAGTGCCAGGATGGATTACAGATTGGGAGGATAAAAGAGGCAGTGCCAGGATGGATTATAGACTGGGAGGATAAAAGAGGCAGTGCCAGGATGGATTACACTGGGAGGATAAAAGAGGCAGTGCCAGGATGGATTACACTGGGAGGATAAAAGAGGCAGTGCCTGGGTGGATTACAGACCGGGAGGATAAAAGAGGCAGTGCCAGGATGGATTACAGACTGGGAGGATAAAAGAGGCAGTGCCAGGATGGATTACACTGGGAGGATAAAAGAGGCAGTGCCAGGATGGATTACAGATTGGGAGGATAAAAGAGGCAGTGCCAGGATGGATTACAGACTGGGAGGATAAAAGAGGCAGTGCCAGGATGGATTATAGACTAGGAAGATAAAAGAGGCAGTGCCAGCATGGATTATAGATTGGGAGGATAAAAGAGGCAATGCCAGCATGGATTATAGACTGGGAGGATAAAAGAGGCAGTGCCAGGATGGATTACAGACTGGGAGGATAAAAGAGGCAGTGCCAGGATGGATTACACTGGGAGGATAAAAGAGGCAGTGCCAGGATGGATTACACTGGGAGGATAAAAGAGGCAGTGCCAGGATGGATTACACTGGGAGGATAAAAGAGGCAGTGCCAGGATGGATTACAGACTGGGAGGATAATAGAGGCAGTGCCAGGATGGATTACAGACTGGGAGGATAAAAGAGGCAGTGCCAGGATGGATTACAGATTGGGAGGATAAAAGAGGCAGTGCCAGGATGGATTATAGATTGGGAGGCTAAAAGAGGCAGTGCCAGGATGGATTATAGATTGGGAGGCTAAAAGAGGCAGTGCCAGGATGGATTACAGATTGGGAGGATAAAAGAGGCAGTGCCAGGATGGATTACAGACTGTGAGGATAAAAGAGGCAGTGCCAGGATGGATTACAGATTGGGAGGATAAAAGAGGCAGTGCCAGGATGGATTACAGATTGGGAGGATAAAAGAGGCAGTGCCAGGATGGATTACACTGGGAGGACAAAAGAGGCAGTGCCAGGATGGATTACACTGGGAGGATAAAAGAGGCAGTGCCAGGATGGATTACACTGGGAGGATAAAAGAGGCAGTGCCAGGATGGATTACACTGGGAGGATAAAAGAGGCAGTGCCAGGATGGATTACAGATTGGGAGGATAAAAGAGGCAGTGCCAGGATGGATTATAGATTGGGAGGATAAAAGAGGCAGTGCCAGGATGGATTACAGATTGGGAGGATAAAAGAGGCAGTGCCAGGATGGATTACAGATTGGGAGGATAATAGAGGCAGTGCCAGGATGGATTACACTGGGAGGATAAAAGAGGCAGTGCCAGGATGGATTATAGATTGGGAGGATAAAAGAGGCAGTGCCAGGATGGATTATAGACTGGGAGGATAAAAGAGGCAGTGCCAGGATGGATTACAGACTGGGAGGATAAAAGAGGCAGTGCCAGGATGGATTACAGACTGGGAGGATAAAAGAGGCAGTGCCAGGATGGATTACAGTGGGAGGATAAAAGAGGCAGTGCCAGGATGGATTACACTGGGAGGATAAAAGAGGCAGTGCCAGGATGGATTATAGATTGGGAGGATAAAAGAGGCAGTGCCAGGATGGATTACACTGGGAGGATAAAAGAGGCAGTGCCAGGATGGATTACACTGGGAGGATAAAAGAGGCAGTGCCAGGATGGATTACACTGGGAGGACAAAAGAGGCAGTGCCAGGATGGATTACACTGGGAGGATAAAAGAGGCAGTGCCAGGATGGATTACACTGGGAGGACAAAAGAGGCAGTGCCAGGATGGATTACAGATTGGGAGGATAATAGAGGCAGTGCCAGGATGGATTATAGACTGGGAGGTTAAAAGAGGCAGTGCCAGGATGGATTACAGACTGGGAGGATAAAAGAGGCAGTGCCAGGATGGATTACAGACTGGGAGGATAAAAGAGGCAGTGCCAGGATGGATTACAGACTGGGAGGATAAAAGAGGCAGTGCCAGGATGGATTACACTGGGAGGATAAAAGAGGCAGTGCCAGGATGGATTACACTGGGAGGATAAAAGAGGCAGTGCCAGGATGGATTACAGATTGGGAGGATAAAAGAGGCAGTGCCAGGATGGAATATAGACTGGGAGGATAAAAGAGGCAGTGCCAGGATGGATTACAGAGAGGGAGGATAAAAGAGGCAGTGCCAGGATGGATTACAGACTGGGAGGATAAAAGAGGCAGTGCCAGGATGGATTACAGACTGGGAGGATAAAAGAGGCAGTGCCAGGATGGATTACAGACTGGGAGGATAAAAGAGGCAGTGCCAGGATGGATTACAGAGAGGGAGGATAAAAGAGGCAGTGCCAGGATGGATTACAGACTGGGAGGATAAAAGAGGCAGTGCCAGGATGGATTACAGACTGGGAGGATAAAAGAGGCAGTGCCAGGATGGATTATAGACTGGGAGGATAAAAGAGGCAGTGCCAGGATGGATTATAGATTGGGAGGATAAAAGAGGCAGTGCCAGGATGGATTATAGACTGGGAGGATAAAAGAGGCAGTGCCAGGATGAATTACAGACTGGGAGGGTAAAAGAGGCAGTGCCAGGATGGATTATAGACTGGGAGGATAAAAGAGGCAGTGCCAGGATGGATTACAGACAGGGAGGATAAAAGAGGCAGTGCCAGGATGGATTATAGACTGGGAGGATAAAAGAGGCAGTGCCAGGATGGATTACAGACAGGGAGGATAAAAGAGGCAGTGCCAGGATGAATTAGACTGGGAGGATTAAAGAGGCAGTGCCAGGATGGATAATAGACTGGGAGGATAAAAGAGACAGTGCCAGGATGGATTACAGACTGGGAGGGTAAAAGAGGCAGTGCCAGGATGGATTACAGACAGGGAGGATAAAAGAGGCAGTGCCAGGATGGATTATAGACTGGGAGGATAAAAGAGGCAGTGCCAGGATGGATTACAGACAGGGAGGATAAAAGAGGCAGTGCCAGGATGAATTAGACTGGGAGGATTAAAGAGGCAGTGCCAGGATGGATTATAGACTGGGAGGATAAAAGAGACAGTGCCAGGATGGATTACAGACCGGGAGGGTAAAAGAGGCAGCGCCAGTATGGATTACAGACTGGGAGGATAAAAGAGGCAGTGCCAGGATGGATTATAGACTGGGAGGATAAAAGAGACAGTGCCAGGATGGATTACAGACCGGGAGGGTAAAAGAGGCAGTGCCAGTATGGATTACAGTCTGGGAGGATAAAAGAGGCAGTGCCAGGATGGATTATAGACTGGGAAGATAAAAGAGGCAGTGCCAGGATGGATTATAGACTGGGAGGATAAAAGAGGCAGTGCCAGGATGGATTAGACTGGGAGGATAAAAGAGACAGTGCCAGGATGGATTACAGACCGGGAGGGTAAAAGAGGCAGTGCCAGTATGGATTACAGACTGGGAGGATAAAAGAGGCAGTGCCAGGATGGATTATAGACTGGGAAGATAAAAGAGGCAGTGCCAGGATGGATTATAGACTGGGAGGATAAAAGAGGCCGTGCCAGGATGGATTAGACTGGGAGGATAAAAGAGGCAGTGCCAGGATGGATTAGACTGGGAGGATAAAAGAGGCAGTGCCAGGATGGATTACAGACTGGGAGGATAAAAGAGGCAGTGCCAGGATAGATTATAGACTGGGAGGATAAAAGAGGCAGTGCCAGGATGGATTATAGACTGGGAGGATAAAAGAGGCAGTGCCAGGATGGATTAGACTGGGAGGATAAAAGAGGCAGTGCCAGGATGGATTACAGACTGGGAGGATAAAAGAGGCAGTGCCAGGATGGATTACAGACTGGGAGGATAAAAGAGGCAGTGCCAGGATGGATTACAGACTGGGAGGAAAGAAGAGGCAGTGCCAGGATGGATTACAGACTGGGAGGAAGGAAGAGGCAGTGCCAGGATGGATTACAGTCTGGGAGGATAAAAGAGGCAGTGCCAGGATGGATTGCGCACTGGGAGGGTAAAAGAGGCAGTGCCAGCATGGATTACAGACTGGGAGCATAAAAGAGGCAGTGCCAGGATGGATTACAGTCTGGGAGGAAAGAAGAAGCAGTACCAGGATGGATTACAGACTGGGAGGATAAAAGAGGCAGTGCCAGGATGGATTACAGACTGGGAGGAAAGAAGAGGCAGTGCCACGATGGATTACAGACTGGCAGGATAATAAAGGGAATACCAGGATGAATTACAGACTGGGAGGATAAAAGAGGCAGTGCCAAGATGGATTACAGACTGGGAGGAAAGAGGCAGTGCCAGGATGGATTACAGACTGGGAGGTTAAAAGAGGCAGTGCCAGGATGGATTGCGCACTGGGAGGGTAAAAGAGGCAGTGCCAGCATGGATTACAGACTGGGAGGGTAAAAGAGGCAGAGCCAGGATGGATTACAGACTGGGAGGTTAAAAGAGGCAGTGCCAGGATGGATTACAGACTGGGAGGCTAAAAGAGGCAGTGCCAGGATGGATTACAGACTGGGAGGATAAAAGAGGCAGTGCCAGGATGGATGAGACTGGGAGGATAAAAGAGGCAGTGCCAGGATGGATTAGACTCGGAGGATAAAAGAGGCAGTGCCAGGATGGATTAGACTGGGAGGATAAAAGAGAGGCAGTGCCAGGATGGATTACAGACTGGGAGGATAAAAGAGGCAGTGCCAGGATGGATTACAGACTGGGAGGATAAAAGAGGCAGTGCCAGGATGGATTATAGACTGGGAGGATAAAAGAGGCAGTGCCAGGATGGATTAGACTGGGAGGATAAAAGAGGCAGTGCCAGGATGGATTAGACTGGGAGGATAAAAGAGGCAGTGCCAGGATGGATTACAGACTGGGAGGATAAAAGAGGCAGTGCAAGGATGGATTAGACTGGGAGGATAAAAGAGGCAGTGCCAGGATGGATTAGACTGGGAGGATAAAAGAGGCAGTGCCAGGATGGATTATAGACTGGGAGGATAAAAGAGGCAGTGCCAGGATGGATTAGACTGGGAGGATAAAAGAGGCAGTGCCAGGATGGATTAGACTGGGAGGATAAAAGAGGCAGTGCCAGGATGGATCACAGACTGGGAGGATAAAAGAGGCAGTGCCAGGATGGATTACAGACTGGCAGGATAAAAGAGGCAGTGCCAGGATGGATTACAGACTGGGAGGATAAAAGAGGCAGTGCCAGGATGGATTACAGACTGGGAGGATAAAAGAGGCAGTGCCAGGATGGATTACAGACTGGGAGGAAAGAAGAGGCAGTGCCAGGATGGATTACAGACTGGAAGGAAGGAAGAGGCAGTGCCAGGATGGATTACAGTCTGGGAGGATAAAAGAGGCAGTGCCAGGATGGATTGCGCACTGGGAGGGTAAAAGAGGCAGTGCCAGCATGGATTACAGACTGGGAGGATAAAAGAGGCAGTGCCAGGATGGATTACAGTCTGGGAGGAAAGAAGAAGCAGTACCAGGATGGATTACAGACTGGGAGGATAAAAGAGGCAGTGCCAGGATGGATTACAGACTGGGAGGAAAGAAGAGGCAGTGCCACGATGGATTTCAGACTGGCAGGATAATAAAGGGAATACCAGGATGAATTACAGACTGGGAGGATAAAAGAGGCAGTGCCAAGATGGATTACAGACTGGGAGGAAAGAGGCAGTGCCAGGATGAAGTACAGACTGGGAGGAAAGAAGAGGCAGTGCCAGGATGGATTACAGACTGGGAGGATAAAAGAGGCAGTGCCAGGATGGATTACAGACTGGGAGGATAATAAAGGGAATACCAGGATGAATTACAGACTGTGAGGATAAAAGATGCAGTGCCAAGATGGATTACAGACTGGGAGGGTAAAAGAGACAGTGCCAGGATGGATTACAGACTGGGAGGGTAAAAGAGACAGAGCCAGGATGGATTACAGACTGGGAGGGTAAAAGAGACAGTGCCAGGATGGAGTACAGACTGGGAGGGTAAAAGAGGCAGTGCCAGCATGGATTACAGACTGGGAGGATAAAAGAGGCAGTGTCAAGATGGATTACAGACTGGGAGGGTAAAAGAGGCAGTGCCAGCATGGATTACAGACTGGGAGGTAAAAGAGACAGAGCCAGGATGGATTACAGACTGGGAGGTTAAAAGAGGCAGTGCCAGGATGGATTACAGACTGGGAGGTTAAAAGAGGCAGTGCGAGGATGGATTACAGACTGGCTGGATAAAAGAGGCAGTGCCAGGATGGATTACAGACTGGGAGGAAAGAAGAGGCAGTGCCAGGATGGATTACAGACTGGGAGGATAAAAGAGGCAGTGCCAGGATGGATTACAGACTGGGAGGTTAAAAGAGGCAGTGCCAGCATGGATTACAGACTGGGAGGGTAAAAGAGACAGAGCCAGGATGGATTACAGACTGGGAGGTTAAAAGAGGCAGTGCCAGGATGGATTACAGACTGGGAGGTTAAAAGAGGCAGTGCGAGGATGAATTACAGACTGGGAGGAGAAAAGAGGCAGTGCCAGGATGGATTACAGACTGGGAGGATAAAAGAGGCAGTGCCAGGATGGATTACAGACTGGGAGGATAAAAGAGGCAGTGCCAGGATGGATTGTGCACTGGGAGGGTAAAAGAGGCAGTGCCAGGATGGATTACAGACTGGGAGGGTTACAGAGGCAGTGCAAGGATGAATTACAGACTGGGAGGAGAAAAGAGGCAGTGCCAGGATGGATTACAGACTGGAAAATAAAAGAGGCAGTGACAGGATGGATTACAGACTGGGAGGATAAAAGAGGCAGTGCCAGGATGGATTACAGAGAGGGAGGATAAAAGAGGCAGTGCCAGGATGGATTACAGACTGGGAGGATAAAAGAGGCAGTGCCAGGATGGATTACAGACTGGGAGGAAAGAAGAGGCAGTGCCAGGATGGATTACAGAATGGGAGGATAATAAAGGGAATACCAGGATGAAGTCCAGACTGGGAGGATAAAAGAGGCAGTGCCAGGATGGATTACAGAATGGGAGGATAATAAAGGGAATACCAGGATGAATTACAGACTGGGAGGATAAAAGAGGCAGTGCCAGGATGGATTACAGACTGGGAGGGTGAAAGAGGCAGTGCCAGGATGGATTACAGACTGGGAGGGCAAAAGAGGCAGTGCCACAATGGTCTACAGACTGGGAGGGTAAAAGAGACAGTGCCAGGATGGATTACAGACTGGGAGGGTAAAAGAGGCAGTGCCAGCATGGATTACAGACTGGGAGGGTAAAAGAGACAGAGCCAGGATGGATTACAGAATGGGAGGAGAAAAGAGGCAGTGCCAGGATGGATTACAGACTGGGAGGTTAAAAGAGGCAGTGCCAGGATGGATTACAGACTGGGAGGTTAAAAGAGGCAGTGCCAGCATGGATTACAGACTGGGAGGGTAAAAGAGACAGAGCCAGGATGGATTACAGACTGGGAGGTTAAAAGAGGCAGTGCCAGGATGGATTAGACTGGGAGGATAAAAGAGACAGTGCCAGGATGGATTACAGACTGGGAGGGTAAAAGAGGCAGTGCCAGGATGGATTACAGACTGGGAGGATAAAAGAGGCAGTGCCAGGATGGATTACAGAATGGGAGGATAATAAAGGGAATACCAGGATGAATTACAGACTGGGAGGATAAAAGAGGCAGTGCCAAGATGGATTACAGACTGGGAGGTTAAAAGAGACAGTGCCAGGATGGATTACAGACTGGGAGGGTGAAAGAGGCAGTGCCAGGATGGATTACAGACTGGGAGGGCAAAAGAGGCAGTGCCACAATGGTCTACAGACTGGGAGGGTAAAAGAGACAGTGCCAGGATGGATTACAGACTGGGAGGGTAAAAGAGGCAGTGCCAGCATGGATTACAGACTGGGAGGGTAAAAGAGACAGAGCCAGGATGGATTACAGAATGGGAGGATAAAAGAGGCAGTGCCAGGATGGATTACAGACTGGGAGGTTAAAAGAGGCAGTGCCAGGATGGATTACAGACTGGGAGGTTAAAAGAGGCAGTGCCAGCATGGATTACAGACTGGGACGGTAAAAGAGACAGAGCCAGGATGGATTACAGACTGGGAGGTTAAAAGAGGCAGTGCCAGGATGGATTAGACTGGGAGGATAAAAGAGACAGTGCCAGGATGGATTACAGACTGGGAGGGTAAAAGAGGCAGTGCCAGGATGGATTACAGACTGGGAGGAAAGAAGAGGCAGTGCCAGGATGGTTCACAGAGTGGGAGGAAAGAAGAGGCAGTGCCAGGATGCATTACAGACTGCGAGGAAAGAAGAGGCAGTGCCAGGATGAAGTACAGACTGGGAGGAAAGAAGAGGCAGTGCCAGGATGGATTACAGACTGGGAGGATAAAAGAGGCAGTGCCAGGATGGATTACAGACTGGGAGGATAATAAAGGGAATACCAGGATGAATTACAGACTGTGAGGATAAAAGATGCAGTGCCAAGATGGATTACAGACTGGGAGGGTAAAAGAGACAGTGCCAGGATGGATTACAGACTGGGAGGGTAAAAGAGACAGAGCCAGGATGGATTACAGACTGGGAGGGTAAAAGAGACAGTGCCAGGATGGAGTACAGACTGGGAGGGTAAAAGAGGCAGTGCCAGCATGGATTACAGACTGGGAGGATAAAAGAGGCAGTGTCAAGATGGATTACAGACTGGGAGGGTAAAAGAGGCAGTGCCAGCATGGATTACAGACTGGGAGGTTAAAAGAGGCAGTGCGAGGATGGATTACAGACTGGGTGGATAAAAGAGGCAGTGCCAGGATGGATTACAGACTGGGAGGAAAGAAGAGGCAGTGCCAGGATGGATTACAGACTGGGAGGATAAAAGAGGCAGTGCCAGGACGGATTACAGACTGGGAGGTTAAAAGAGGCAGTGCCAGCATGGATTACAGACTGGGAGGGTAAAAGAGACAGAGCCAGGATGGATTACAGACTGGGAGGTTAAAAGAGACAGTGCCAGGATGGATTACAGACTGGGAGGTTAAAAGAGGCAGTGCCAGGATGAATTACAGACTGGGAGGAGAAAAGAGGCAGTGCCAGGATGGATTATAGACTGGGAGGATAAAAGAGGCAGTGCGAGGATGAATTACAGACTGGGAGGAGAAAAGAGGCAGTGCCAGGATGGATTACAGACTGGGAGGATAAAAGAGGCAGTGCCAGGATGGATTACAGACTGGGAGGATAAAAGAGGCAGTGCCAGGATGGATTGTGCACTGGGAGGGTAAAAGAGGCAGTGCCAGGATGGATAACAGACTGGGAGGGTTACAGAGGCAGTGCAAGGATGAATTACAGACTGGGAGGAGAAAAGAGGCAGTGCCAGGATGGATTACAGACTGGGAGGAGAAAAGAGGCAGTGCCAGGATGGATTACAGACTGGGAGGATAAAAGAGGCAGTCTCAGGATGGATTACAGACTGGGAGGTTAAAAGAGGCAGTGCCAGGATGGATTACAGACTGGGAGGTTAAAAGAGACAGTGCCAGGATGGATTACAGACTGGGAGGTTAAAAGAGACAGTGCCAGGATGGATTACAGACTGGGAGGTTAAAAGAGGCAGTGCCAGGATGGATTACAGACTGGGAGGATAAAAGAGGCAGTGCCAGGATGGATTATAGACTGGGAGGATAAAAGAGGCAGTGCCAGGATGGATTGTGCACTGGGAGGGTAAAAGAGGCAGTGCCAGGATGGATTACAGACTGGGAGGGTTACAGAGGCAGTGCAAGGATGAATTACAGACTGGGAGGAGAAAAGAGGCAGTGCCAGGATGGATTACAGACTGGGAGGATAAAAGAGGCAGTGCCAGGATGGATTACAGACTGGGAGGATAAAAGAGGCAGTGCCAGGATGGATTACAGACTGGGAGGATAAAAGAGGCAGTGCCAGGATGGATTGTGCACTGGGAGGGTAAAAGAGGCAGTGCCAGGATGGATTACAGACTGGGAGGGTTACAGAGGCAGTGCAAGGATGAATTACAGACTGGGAGGAGAAAAGAGGCAGTGCCAGGATGGATTACAGACCGGGAGGATAAAAGAGGCAGTGCCAGGATGGAGTACAGACTGGGAGGGTAAAAGAGGCAGTGCCAGCATGGATTACAGACTGGGAGGATAAAAGAGGCAGTGTCAAGATGGATTACAGACTGGGAGGATAAAAGAGGCAGTGTCAAGATGGATTACAGACTGGGAGGGTAAAAGAGGCAGTGCCAGCATGGATTACAGACTGGGAGGGTAAAAGAGACAGAGCCAGGATGGATTACAGACTGGGAGGTTAAAAGAGGCAGTGCCAGGATGGATTACAGACTGGGAGGTTAAAAGAGGCAGTGCGAGGATGGATTACAGACTGGGTGGATAAAAGAGGCAGTGCCAGAATGGATTACAGACTGGGAGGAAAGAAGAGGCAGTGCCAGGATGGATTACAGACTGGGAGGATAAAAGAGGCAGTGCCAGGATGGATTACAGACTGGGAGGTTAAAAGAGGCAGTGCCAGCATGGATTACAGACTGGGAGGGTAAAAGAGACAGAGCCAGGATGGATTACAGACTGGGAGGTTAAAAGAGACAGTGCCAGGATGGATTACAGACTGGGAGGTTAAAAGAGGCAGTGCGAGGATGAATTACAGACTGGGAGGAGAAAAGAGGCAGTGCCAGGATGGATTATAGACTGGGAGGATAAAGGAGGCAGTGCCAGGATGGATTACAGACTGGGAGGGTTACAGAGGCAGTGCCAGGATGGATTACAGACTGGGAGGAGAAAAGAGGCAGTGCCAGGATGGATTACAGACTGGGAGGATAAAAGAGGCAGTGCCAGGATGGATTACAGACTGGGAGGATAAAAGAGGCAGTGCCAGGATGGATTACAGACTGGGAGGATAAAAGAGGCAGTGCCAGGATGGATTACAGACTGGGAGGATAAAAGAGGCAGTGCCAGGATGGATTGTGCACTGGGAGGGTAAAAGAGGCAGTGCAAGGATGAATTACAGACTGGGAGGAGAAAAGAGGCAGTGCCAGGATGGATTACAGACCGGGAGGATAAAAGAGGCAGTGCCAGGATGGATTACAGACTGGAAAATAAAAGAGGCAGTGCCAGGATGGATTACAGAGAGGGAGGATAAAAGAGGCAGTGCCAGGATGGATTACAGACTGGGAGGATAAAAGAGGCAGTGCCAGGATGGATTACAGACTGGGAGGAAAGAAGAGGCAGTGCCAGGATGGATTACAGAATGGGAGGATAATAAAGGGAATACCAGGATGAAGTCCAGACTGGGAGGATAAAAGAGGCAGTGCCAGGATGGATTACAGACTGGGTGGATAAAAGAGGCAGTGCCAGAATGGATTACAGACTGGGAGGATAATAAAGGGAATACCAGGATGAATTACAGACTGGGAGGATAAAAGAGGCAGTGCCAAGATGGATTACAGACTGGGAGGTTAAAAGAGACAGTGCCAGGATGGATTACAGACTGGGAGGGTGAAAGAGGCAGTGCCAGGATGGATTACAGACTGGGAGGGCAAAAGAGGCAGTGCCACAATGGTCTACAGACTGGGAGGGTAAAAGAGACAGTGCCAGGATGGATTACAGACTGGGAGGGTAAAAGAGGCAGTGCCAGCATGGATTACAGACTGGGAGGTTAAAAGAGGCAGTGCCAGGATGGATTACAGACTGGGAGGTTAAAAAAGGCAGTGCGAGGATGGATTACAGACTGGGTGGATAAAAGAGGCAGTGCGAGGATGAATTACAGACTGGGAGGAGAAAAGAGGCAGTGCCAGGATGGATTATAGACTGGGAGGATAAAAGAGGCAGTGCCAGGATGGATTACAGACTGGGAGGGTTACAGAGGCAGTGCAAGGATGAATTACAGACTGGGAGGAGAAAAGAGGCAGTGCCAGGATGGATTACAGACCGGGAGGATAAAAGAGGCAGTGCCAGGATGGATTACAGACTGGAAAATAAAAGAGGCAGTGCCAGGATGGATTACAGAGAGGGAGGATAAAAGAGGCAGTGCCAGGATGGATTACAGACTGGGAGGATAAAAGAGGCAGTGCCAGGATGGATTACAGACTGGGAGGAAAGAAGAGGCAGTGCCAGGATGGATTACAGAATGGGAGGATAATAAAGGGAATACCAGGATGAAGTCCAGACTGGGAGGATAAAAGAGGCAGTGCCAGGATGGATTACAGACTGGGTGGATAAAAGAGGCAGTGCCAGAATGGATTACAGACTGGGAGGATAATAAAGGGAATACCAGGATGAATTACAGACCGGGAGGATAAAAGAGGCAGTGCCAAGATGGATTACAGACTGGGAGGTTAAAAGAGACAGTGCCAGGATGGATTACAGACTGGGAGGGTGAAAGAGGCAGTGCCAGGATGGATTACAGACTGGGAGGGCAAAAGAGGCAGTGCCACAATGGTCTACAGACTGGGAGGGTAAAAGAGACAGTGCCAGGATGGATTACAGACTGGGAGGGTAAAAGAGGCAGTGCCAGCATGGATTACAGACTGGGAAGGTAAAAGAGACAGAGCCAGGATGGATTACAGAATGGGAGGATAAAAGAGGCAGTGCCAGGATGGATTACAGACTGGGAGGGTAAAAGAGACAGAGCCAGGATGGATTCCAGACTGGGAGGGTAAAAGAGACAGTGCCAGGATGGATTACAGACTGGGGGGATAATAAAGGGAATACCAGGATGAATTACAGACTGGGAGGATACAAGAGGCAGTGGCCAAGATGGATTACAGACTGGGAGGGTAAAAGAGGCAGAGCCAGGATGGATTACAGACTGGGAGGGTAAAAGAGGCAGTGCCAGCATGGATTATAGACTGGGAGGGTAAAAGAGACAGAGCCAGGATGGATTACAGACTGGGAGGTTAAAAGAGGCAGTGCCAGGATGGATTACAGACTGGGAGGTTAAAAGAGGCAGTGCCAGGATGGATTACAGACTGGGAGGATAAAAGAGGCAGTGCCAGGATGGATTACAGACTGGGTGGATAAAAGAGGCAGTGCCAGGATGGATTACAGACTGGGAGGATAAAAGAGACAGTGCCAGGATGGATTACAGACTGGGAGGGTAAAAGAGGCAGTGCCAGGATGGATTACAGACTGGGAGGATAGAAGAGGTAGTGCCAGGATGGTTCACAGACTGGGAGGAAAGAAGAGGCAGTGCCAGGATGGATTACAGACTGGGTGGATAAAAGAGGCAGTGCCAGGATGGATTACAGACTGGGAGGACAAAAGAGGCAGTGCCAGGATGGATTACAGACTGGGAGGAAAGAAGAGGCAGTGCCAGGATGGATTGCAGGCTGGGTGGATAAAAGAGGCAGTGCCAGGATGGATTACAGACTGGGAGGAAGGAAGAGGCAGTGCCAGGTTGGATTACAGTCTGGGAGGATAAAAGAGGCAGTGCCAGGATGGATTGCGCACTGGGAGGGTAAAAGAGGCAGTGCCAGCATGGATTACAGACGGGGAGGATAAAAGAGGCAGTGCCAGGATGGATTACAGTCTGGGAGGAAAGAAGAGGCAGTGCCAGGATGGATTACAGACTGGGAGGATAAAAGAGGCAGTGCCAGGATGGATTACAGACTGGGAGGAAAGAAGAGGCAGTGCCACGATGGATTACAGACTGGCAGGATAATAAAGGGAATACCAGGATGAATTACAGACTGGGAGGATAAAAGAGGCAGTGCCAAGATGGATCACAGACTGGGAGGGTAAAAGAGACAGTGCCAGGACGGATTACAGACTGGGAGGGTAAAAGAGGCAGTGCCAGCATGGATTACAGACTGGGAGGGTAAAAGAGACAGAGCCAGGATGGATTACAGAATGGGAGGATAAAAGAGGCAGTGCCAGGATGGATTACAGACTGGGAGGTTAAAAGAGGCAGTGCCAGGATGGATTACAGACTGGGAGGTTAAAAGAGGCAGTGCCAGCATGGATTACAGACTGGGAGGGTAAAAGAGACAGAGCCAGGATGGATTACAGACTGGGAGGTTAAAAGAGGCAGTGCCAGGATGGATTAGACTGGGAGGATAAAAGAGACAGTGCCAGGATGGATTACAGACTGGGAGGTTAAAAGAGGCAGTGCCAGGATGGATTACAGACTGGGAGGTTAAAAGAGGCAGTGCCAGGATGGATTACAGACTGGGAGGATAAAAGAGGCAGTGCCAGGATGGATTACAGACTGGGTGGATAAAAGAGGCAGTGCCAGGATGGATTACAGACTGGGAGGATAAAAGAGACAGTGCCAGGATGGATTACAGACTGGGAGGGTAAAAGAGGCAGTGCCAGGATGGATTACAGACTGGGAGGATAGAAGAGGTAGTGCCAGGATGGTTCACAGACTGGGAGGAAAGAAGAGGCAGTGCCAGGATGGATTACAGACTGGGTGGATAAAAGAGGCAGTGCCAGGATGGATTACAGACTGGGAGGACAAAAGAGGCAGTGCCAGGATGGATTACAGACTGGGAGGAAAGAAGAGGCAGTGCCAGGATGGATTGCAGGCTGGGTGGATAAAAGAGGCAGTGCCAGGATGGATTACAGACTGGGAGGAAGGAAGAGGCAGTGCCAGGTTGGATTACAGTCTGGGAGGATAAAAGAGGCAGTGCCAGGATGGATTGCGCACTGGGAGGGTAAAAGAGGCAGTGCCAGCATGGATTACAGACGGGGAGGATAAAAGAGGCAGTGCCAGGATGGATTACAGTCTGGGAGGAAAGAAGAGGCAGTGCCAGGATGGATTACAGACTGGGAGGATAAAAGAGGCAGTGCCAGGATGGATTACAGACTGGGAGGAAAGAAGAGGCAGTGCCACGATGGATTACAGACTGGCAGGATAATAAAGGGAATACCAGGATGAATTACAGACTGGGAGGATAA
Organism: Heterodontus francisci; assembly: GCF_036365525.1. Taxonomy (NCBI): domain Eukaryota; kingdom Metazoa; phylum Chordata; class Chondrichthyes; order Heterodontiformes; family Heterodontidae; genus Heterodontus; species Heterodontus francisci. The sequence goes on from NW_027141973.1 coordinate 120,695, forward strand.
AAGAGGCAGTGCCAAGATGGATCACAGACTGGGAGGGTAAAAGAGACAGTGCCAGGACGGATTACAGACTGGGAGGGTAAAAGAGGCAGTGCCAGCATGGATTACAGACTGGGAGGGTAAAAGAGACAGAGCCAGGATGGATTACAGAATGGGAGGATAAAAGAGGCAGTGCCAGGATGGATTACAGACTGGGAGGTTAAAAGAGGCAGTGCCAGGATGGATTACAGACTGGGAGGTTAAAAGAGGCAGTGCCAGCATGGATTACAGACTGGGAGGGTAAAAGAGACAGAGCCAGGATGGATTACAGACTGGGAGGTTAAAAGAGGCAGTGCCAGGATGGATTAGACTGGGAGGATAAAAGAGACAGTGCCAGGATGGATTACAGACTGGGAGGGTAAAAGAGGCAGTGCCAGGATGGATTACAGACTGGGAGGATAAAAGAGGCAGTGCCAGGATGGTTCACAGACTGGGAGGAAAGAAGAGGCAGTGCCAGGATGCATTACAGACTGCGAGGAAAGAAGAGGCAGTGCCAGGATGAAGTACAGACTGGGAGGAAAGAAGAGGCAGTGCCAGGATGGATTACAGACTGGGAGGATAAAAGAGGCAGTGCCAGGATGGATTACAGACTGGGAGGATAATAAAGGGAATACCAGGATGAATTACAGACTGTGAGGATAAAAGATGCAGTGCCAAGATGGATTACAGACTGGGAGGGTAAAAGAGACAGTGCCAGGATGGATTACAGACTGGGAGGGTAAAAGAGACAGAGCCAGGATGGATTACAGACTGGGAGGGTAAAAGAGACAGTGCCAGGATGGAGTACAGACTGGGAGGGTAAAAGAGGCAGTGCCAGCATGGATTACAGACTGGGAGGATAAAAGAGGCAGTGTCAAGATGGATTACAGACTGGGAGGGTAAAAGAGGCAGTGCCAGCATGGATTACAGACTGGGAGGGTAAAAGAGACAGAGCCAGGATGGATTACAGACTGGGAGGTTAAAAGAGGCAGTGCCAGGATGGATTACAGACTGGGAGGTTAAAAGAGGCAGTGCGAGGATGGATTACAGACTGGGTGGATAAAACAGGCAGTGCGAGGATGAATTACAGACTGGGAGGAGAAAAGAGGCAGTGCCAGGATGGATTATAGACTGGGAGGATAAAAGAGGCAGTGCCAGGATGGATTACAGACTGGGAGGGTTACAGAGGCAGTGCAAGGATGAATTACAGACTGGGAGGAGAAAAGAGGCAGTGCCAGGATGGATTACAGACCGGGAGGATAAAAGAGGCAGTGCCAGGATGGATTACAGACTGGAAAATAAAAGAGGCAGTGCCAGGATGGATTACAGACTGGGAGGATAAAAGAGGCAGTGCCAGGATGGATTACAGAGAGGGAGGATAAAAGAGGCAGTGCCAGGATGGATTACAGACTGGGAGGATAAAAGAGGCAGTGTCAGGATGGATTACAGACTGGGAGGAAAGAAGAGGCAGTGCCAGGATGGATTACAGAATGGGAGGATAATAAAGGGAATACCAGGATGAAGTCCAGACTGGGAGGATAAAAGAGGCAGTGCCAGGATGGATTACAGACTGGGTGGATAAAAGAGGCAGTGCCAGAATGGATTACAGACTGGGAGGATAATAAAGGGAATACCAGGATGAATTACAGACCGGGAGGATAAAAGAGGCAGTGCCAAGATGGATTACAGACTGGGAGGTTAAAAGAGACAGTGCCAGGATGGATTACAGACTGGGAGGGTGAAAGAGGCAGTGCCAGGATGGATTACAGACTGGGAGGGCAAAAGAGGCAGTGCCACAATGGTCTACAGACTGGGAGGGTAAAAGAGACAGTGCCAGGATGGATTACAGACTGGGAGGGTAAAAGAGGCAGTGCCAGCATGGATTACAGACTGGGAAGGTAAAAGAGACAGAGCCAGGATGGATTACAGAATGGGAGGATAAAAGAGGCAGTGCCAGGATGGATTACAGACTGGGAGGGTAAAAGAGACAGAGCCAGGATGGATTCCAGACTGGGAGGGTAAAAGAGACAGTGCCAGGATGGATTACAGACTGGGGGGATAATAAAGGGAATACCAGGATGAATTACAGACTGGGAGGATACAAGAGGCAGTGGCCAAGATGGATTACAGACTGGGAGGGTAAAAGAGGCAGAGCCAGGATGGATTACAGACTGGGAGGGTAAAAGAGGCAGTGCCAGCATGGATTATAGACTGGGAGGGTAAAAGAGACAGAGCCAGGATGGATTACAGACTGGGAGGTTAAAAGAGGCAGTGCCAGGATGGATTACAGACTGGGAGGTTAAAAGAGGCAGTGCCAGGATGGATTACAGACTGGGAGGATAAAAGAGGCAGTGCCAGGATGGATTACAGACTGGGTGGATAAAAGAGGCAGTGCCAGGATGGATTACAGACTGGGAGGATAAAAGAGACAGTGCCAGGATGGATTACAGACTGGGAGGGTAAAAGAGGCAGTGCCAGGATGGATTACAGACTGGGAGGATAGAAGAGGTAGTGCCAGGATGGTTCACAGACTGGGAGGAAAGAAGAGGCAGTGCCAGGATGGATTACAGACTGGGTGGATAAAAGAGGCAGTGCCAGGATGGATTACAGACTGGGAGGACAAAAGAGGCAGTGCCAGGATGGATTACAGACTGGGAGGAAAGAAGAGGCAGTGCCAGGATGGATTGCAGGCTGGGTGGATAAAAGAGGCAGTGCCAGGATGGATTACAGACTGGGAGGAAGGAAGAGGCAGTGCCAGGTTGGATTACAGTCTGGGAGGATAAAAGAGGCAGTGCCAGGATGGATTGCGCACTGGGAGGGTAAAAGAGGCAGTGCCAGCATGGATTACAGACTGGGAGGATAAAAGAGGCAGTGCCAGGATGGATTACAGTCTGGGAGGAAAGAAGAGGCAGTGCCAGGATGGATTACAGACTGGGAGGATAAAAGAGGCAGTGCCAGGATGGATTACAGACTGGGAGGAAAGAAGAGGCAGTGCCACGATGGATTACAGACTGGCAGGATAATAAAGGGAATACCAGGATGAATTACAGACTGGGAGGATAAAAGAGGCAGTGCCAAGATGGATCACAGACTGGGAGGGTAAAAGAGACAGTGCCAGGATGGATTACAGACTGGGAGGGTAAAAGAGGCAGTGCCAGCATGGATTACAGACTGGGAGGGTAAAAGAGACAGAGCCAGGATGGATTACAGAATGGGAGGATAAAAGAGGCAGTGCCAGGATGGATTACAGACTGGGAGGTTAAAAGAGGCAGTGCCAGGATGGATTACAGACTGGGAGGTTAAAAGAGGCAGTGCCAGCATGGATTACAGACTGGGAGGGTAAAAGAGACAGAGCCAGGATGGATTACAGACTGGGAGGTTAAAAGAGGCAGTGCCAGGATGGATTAGACTGGGAGGATAAAAGAGACAGTGCCAGGATGGATTACAGACTGGGAGGGTAAAAGAGGCAGTGCCAGGATGGATTACAGACTGGGAGGATAAAAGAGGCAGTGCCAGGATGGTTCACAGACTGGGAGGAAAGAAGAGGCAGTGCCAGGATGCATTACAGACTGCGAGGAAAGAAGAGGCAGTGCCAGGATGAAGTACAGACTGGGAGGAAAGAAGAGGCAGTGCCAGGATGGATTACAGACTGGGAGGATAAAAGAGGCAGTGCCAGGATGGATTACAGACTGGGAGGATAATAAAGGGAATACCAGGATGAATTACAGACTGTGAGGATAAAAGATGCAGTGCCAAGATGGATTACAGACTGGGAGGGTAAAAGAGACAGTGCCAGGATGGATTACAGACTGGGAGGGTAAAAGAGACAGAGCCAGGATGGATTACAGACTGGGAGGGTAAAAGAGACAGTGCCAGGATGGAGTACAGACTGGGAGGGTAAAAGAGGCAGTGCCAGCATGGATTACAGACTGGGAGGATAAAAGAGGCAGTGTCAAGATGGATTACAGACTGGGAGGATAAAAGAGGCAGTGCCAGGATGGATTACAGACTGGGAGGTTAAAAGAGGCAGTGCCAGCATGGATTACAGACTGGGAGGGTAAAAGAGACAGAGCCAGGATGGATTACAGACTGGGAGGTTAAAAGAGACAGTGCCAGGATGGATTACAGACTGGGAGGTTAAAAGAGGCAGTGCGAGGATGAATTACAGACTGGGAGGAGAAAAGAGGCAGTGCCAGGATGGATTACAGACTGGGAGGATAAAAGAGGCAGTGTCAGGATGGATTACAGACTGGGAGGGTTACAGAGGCAGTGCAAGGATGAATTACAGACTGGGAGGAGAAAAGAGGCAGTGCCAGGATGGATTACAGACTGGGAGGATAAAAGAGGCAGTGCCAGGATGGATTACAGACTGGGAGGATAAAAGAGGCAGTGCCAGGATGGATTGTGCACTGGGAGGGTAAAAGAGGCAGTGCCAGGATGGATTACAGACTGGGAGGGTTACAGAGGCAGTGCAAGGATGAATTACAGACTGGGAGGAGAAAAGAGGCAGTGCCAGGATGGATTACAGACCGGGAGGATAAAAGAGGCAGTGCCAGGATGGATTACAGACTGGAAAATAAAAGAGGCAGTGCCAGGATGGATTACAGACTGGGAGGATAAAAGAGGCAGTGCCAGGATGGATTACAGAGAGGGAGGATAAAAGAGGCAGTGCCAGGATGGATTACAGACTGGGAGGATAAAAGAGGCAGTGCCAGGATGGATTACAGACTGGGAGGAAAGAAGAGGCAGTGCCAGGATGGATTACAGAATGGGAGGATAATAAAGGGAATACCAGGATGAAGTCCAGACTGGGAGGATAAAAGAGGCAGTGCCAGGATGGATTACAGACTGGGTGGATAAAAGAGGCAGTGCCAGAATGGATTACAGACTGGGAGGATAATAAAGGGAATACCAGGATGAATTACAGACCGGGAGGATAAAAGAGGCAGTGCCAAGATGGATTACAGACTGGGAGGTTAAAAGAGACAGTGCCAGGATGGATTACAGACTGGGAGGGTGAAAGAGGCAGTGCCAGGATGGATTACAGACTGGGAGGGCAAAAGAGGCAGTGCCACAATGGTCTACAGACTGGGAGGGTAAAAGAGACAGTGCCAGGATGGATTACAGACTGGGAGGGTAAAAGAGGCAGTGCCAGCATGGATTACAGACTGGGAAGGTAAAAGAGACAGAGCCAGGATGGATTACAGAATGGGAGGATAAAAGAGGCAGTGCCAGGATGGATTACAGACTGGGAGGGTAAAAGAGACAGAGCCAGGATGGATTCCAGACTGGGAGGGTAAAAGAGACAGTGCCAGGATGGATTACAGACTGGGGGGATAATAAAGGGAATACCAGGATGAATTACAGACTGGGAGGATACAAGAGGCAGTGGCCAAGATGGATTACAGACTGGGAGGGTAAAAGAGGCAGAGCCAGGATGGATTACAGACTGGGAGGGTAAAAGAGGCAGTGCCAGCATGGATTATAGACTGGGAGGGTAAAAGAGACAGAGCCAGGATGGATTACAGACTGGGAGGTTAAAAGAGGCAGTGCCAGGATGGATTACAGACTGGGAGGTTAAAAGAGGCAGTGCCAGGATGGATTACAGACTGGGAGGATAAAAGAGGCAGTGCCAGGATGGATTACAGACTGGGTGGATAAAAGAGGCAGTGCCAGGATGGATTACAGACTGGGAGGATAAAAGAGACAGTGCCAGGATGGATTACAGACTGGGAGGGTAAAAGAGGCAGTGCCAGGATGGATTACAGACTGGGAGGATAGAAGAGGTAGTGCCAGGATGGTTCACAGACTGGGAGGAAAGAAGAGGCAGTGCCAGGATGGATTACAGACTGGGAGGACAAAAGAGGCAGTGCCAGGATGGATTACAGACTGGGAGGAAAGAAGAGGCAGTGCCAGGATGGATTGCAGGCTGGGTGGATAAAAGAGGCAGTGCCAGGATGGATTACAGACTGGGAGGAAGGAAGAGGCAGTGCCAGGTTGGATTACAGTCTGGGAGGATAAAAGAGGCAGTGCCAGGATGGATTGCGCACTGGGAGGGTAAAAGAGGCAGTGCCAGCATGGATTACAGACTGGGAGGATAAAAGAGGCAGTGCCAGGATGGATTACAGTCTGGAGGAAAGAAGAGGCAGTGCCAGGATGGATTACAGACTGGGAGGATAAAAGAGGCAGTGCCAGGATGGATTACAGACTGGGAGGAAAGAAGAGGCAGTGCCACGATGGATTACAGACTGGCAGGATAATAAAGGGAATACCAGGATGAATTACAGACTGGGAGGATAAAAGAGGCAGTGCCAAGATGGATCACAGACTGGGAGGGTAAAAGAGACAGTGCCAGGATGGATTACAGACTGGGAGGGTGAAAGAGGCAGGCCAGGATGGATTACAGACTGGGAGGGCAAAAGAGGCAGTGCCACGATGGATTACAGACTGGGAGGGTAAAAGAGACAGTGCCAGGATGGATTACAGACTGGGAGGGTAAAAGAGACAGAGCCAGGATGGATTACAGACTGGGAGGTTAAAAGAGGCAGTGCCAGGATGGATTGCGCACTGGGAGGGTAAAAGAGGCAGTGCCAGCATGGATTACAGACTGGGAGGATAAAAGAGGCAGTGCCAGGATGGATTACAGTCTGGGAGGAAAGAAGAGGCAGTGCCAGGATGGATTACAGACTGGGAGGATAAAAGAGGCAGTGCCAGGATGGATTACAGACTGGGAGGAAAGAAGAGGCAGTGCCACGATGGATTACAGACTGGCAGGATAATAAAGGGAATACCAGGATGAATTACAGACTGGGAGGATAAAAGAGGCAGTGCCAAGATGGATCACAGACTGGGAGGGTAAAAGAGACAGTGCCAGGATGGATTACAGACTGGGAGGGTGAAAGAGGCAGTGCCAGGATGGATTACAGACTGGGAGGGCAAAAGAGGCAGTGCCACGATGGATTACAGACTGGGAGGGTAAAAGAGACAGTGCCAGGATGGATTGCAGACTGGGAGGGTAAAAGAGGCAGTGCCAGCATGGATTACAGACTGGGAGGGTAAAAGAGACAGAGCCAGGATGGATTACAGACTGGGAGGTTAAAAGAGGCAGTGCCAGGATGGATTACAGACTGGGAGGATAAAAGAGGCAGTGCCAGGATGGATTACAGACTGGGTGGATAAAAGAGGCAGTGCCAGGATGGATTACAGACTGGGTGGATAAAAGAGGCAGTGCCAGGATGGATGACAGACTGGGAGGAAAGAAGAGGCAGTGCCAGGATGGCTTACAGACTGGGTGGATAAAAGAGGCAGTGCCAGGATGGATTAGACTGGGAGGATAAAAGAGGCAGTGCCAGGATGGATTACAGACTGGGAGGATAGAAGAGGTAGTGCAAGGATGGTTCACAGACTGGGAGGAAAGAAGAGGCAGTGCCAGGATGGATTACAGACTGGGTGGATAAAGGAGGCAGTGCCAGGATGGATTACAGACTGGGAGGATAAAAGAGGCAGTGCCAGGATGGATTACAGACTGGGAGGAAAGAAGAGGCAGTGCCAGGATGGATTACAGACTGGGAAGAACGAAGAGGCAGTGCCAGGATGGATTACAGACTGGGAAGAAAGAAGAGGCAGTGCCAGGATGGATTGCAGACTGGGTGGATAAAGGAGGCAGTGCCAGGATGGATTACAGGCTGGGAGGATAAAAGAGGCAGTGCCAGGATGGATTACAGACTGGGAGGGTAAAAGAGGCAGTGCCAGGATGGATTACAGACTGGGAGGATAAAAGAGGCAGTGCCAGGATGGATTACAGACTGGGAGGAAAGAGGAGGCAGTGCAAGAAGGATTATGGACTGGGAGGAAAGAAGAGGCAGTGCCAAAATGGATTACAGACTGGGTGGATAAAAGAGGCAGTGCCAGGATGGATTACAGACTGGGAGGATAAAAGAGGCAGTGCCAGGATGGATTACAGACTGGGAGGATAAAAGAGGCAGTGCCAGGATGGATTACAGACTGGGAGGAAAGAAGAGGCAGTGCCAAGATGGATTACAGACTGGGTGGATAAAAGAGGCAGTGCCAGGATGGATTACAGACTGGGTGGATAAAAGAGGCAGTGCCAGGATGAATTACAGACTGGGAGGATAAAAGAGGCAGTGCCAGGATGGATTACAGACTGGGTGGATAAAAGAGGCAGTGCCAGGATGGATTACAGACTGGGTGGATAAAAGAGGCAGTGCCAGGATGAATTACAGACTGGGAGGATAAAAGAGGCAGTGCCAGGATGGATTACAGACTGGGTGGATAAAAGAGGCAGTGCCAGGATGGATTACAGACTAGGAGGGTAATAAAGGCAATACCAGGATGAATTACAGACTGGGAGAATAGAAGAGGCAGTGCCAGGATGGATTGCAGATTGGGAGGGTAACCGCCTCCCCCTCACCGAGAATACCCTATCCTCCCGCAGGGAACCCGACTTTCCCTCCTCCTCCTCCCCCCCCCGACTCTCTTCCACTTCCCACCCTACTCCTCCTCCCCCCCCGACTCTCCCTCCTCCTCTTCCACCTCCTTTTTCTCCTCCCCCTCCCACGACTCTCCCACCTCCTCTTCCTCCCCCGACTCTCCCACCTCCTCTTCCTCCCCCGACTCCCCCACCTCCTCTTCCTCCCCCGACTCCCTCACCTCCTCTTCCTCCCCCGACTCCCCCACCTCCTCTTCCTCCCCCGACTCCCCCACCTCCTCTTCCTCCCCCGACTCCCCCACCTCCTCTTCCTCCCCCGACTCCCCCACCTCCTCTTCCTCCCCCGACTCCCCCACCTCCTCTTCCTCCCCCGACTCCCCCACCTCCTCTTCCTCCCCCGACTCCTCTTCCTCCCCCGACTCCCCCGACTTTCCCACCTACTCTTCCTCCGCCCCCTCCAACCTCCTCTTCCTCCTCCCCCTCCAACCTCCCACCTCCTCTTCCTCCTCCCCCTCCAACCTCCCACCTCCTCTTCCTCCTCCACCTCCCACCTCCTCCTCCTCCTCCCCCTACTCTCGAACCTCCTCCACCTCCCCCGACTCTCCCACCTCCTCCCCCGACTCTCCCACCTCCTCCCCCTCCCCCGACTCTCCCACCTCCTCCCCCTCCCCCGACTCTCCCACCTCCTCCCCCTCCCCCGACTCTCCCACCTCCTCCCCCTCCCCGACTCTCCCACCTCCTCCCCCTCCCCCGACTCTCCCACCTCCTCCCCCGACTCTCCCACCTCCTCCCCCGACTCTCCCACCTCCTCCCCCGACTCTCCCACCTCCTCCCCCGACTCTCCCACCTCCTCCCCCGACTCTCCCACCTCCTCCCCCTCCCCCGACTTTCCCACCTCCTCCTCCTCCCCCGACTCCCACCTCCCCCGACTCCCACCTCCTCCTCCTCCCCCGACTCCCACCTCCTCCTCCTCCCCCGACTCCCACCTCCTCCTCCTCCCCCGACTCCCACCTCCTCCTCCTCCCCCGACTCTCCCACCTCCTCCCCCGACTCTCCCACCTCCTCCCCCGACGCTCCCACCTCCTCCCCCTCTCCCGACTCCCCCCTCCTCCTCCTCCCCCCTCCTCCTCCTCCCCCGACTCCCACCTCCTCCTCCTCCCCCGACTCCCACCTCCTCCTCCTCCCCCGACTCCCACCTCCTCCCCCGACTCTCCCACCTCCTCCCCCGACTCTCCCACCTCCTCCCCCGACTCTCCCACCTCCTCCCCGACTTTCCCACATCCTCTTCCTCCACCCCCTCCCCCGAGTCTCCCACCTCCACCCCCTCCCCCGACTCTCCCACCTCCTCCCCCGACTCCTCCCCCGACTCTCCCACCTCCTCCCCCTCCCCCGACTCTCCCACCTCCTCCCCCTCCCCCGACACACCCACCTCCTCCCCCTCCCCCGACACACCCACCTCCTCCCCCTCCCCCGACACACCCACCTCCTCCCCCTCCCCCGACACACCCACCTCCTCCCCCTCCCCCGACACACCCACCTCCTCCCCCTCCCCCGACACACCCACCTCCTCCCCCTCCCCCGACACACCCACCTCCTCCCCCTCCCCCGACACACCCACCTCCTCCCCCTCCCCCGACACACCCACCTCCTCCCCCTCCCCCGACACACCCACCTCCTCCCCCTCCCCGACACACCCACCTCCTCCCCCCTCCCCCGACACACCCACCTCCTCCTCCTCCCCCGACACAACCCACCTCCTCCTCCTCCCCCGACACACCCACCTCCTCCTCCCCCGACACACCCACCTCCTCCTGCCTCCCCCGACACACCCACCTCCTCCTCCTCCCCCCGACACACCCACCTCCTCCTCCTCCTCCCCGACACACCCACCTCCTCCTTCTCCCCCGACACACCCACCTCCTCCTTCTCCCCCGACACACCCACCTCCTCCTTCTCCCCGACACACCCACCTCCTCCTCCTCCCCCGACACACCCACCTCCTCCTCCTCCCCCGACACACCCACCTCCTCCTCCTCCCCCGACACACCCACCTCCTCCTCCTCCTCCTCCCCCGACACACCCACCTCCTCCTCACCCGACACACCCTCCTCCTCCTCCTCCCCCGACACACCCTCCTCCTCCTCCTCCCCGACACACCCTCCTCCTCCTCCTCCCCCGACACACCCTCCTCCTCCTCCTCCCCCGACACACCCTCCTCCTCCTCCTCCCCCGACACACCCTCCTCCTCCTCCTCCCCCGACACACCCTCCTCCTCCTCCCCCGACACACCCACCTCCTCCTCCCCGACACACCCACCTCCTCTCCCCGACACACCCTCCTCCTCCTCCCCCGACACACCCTCCTCCTCCTCCCCCGACACACCCTCCTCCTCCTCCCCCGACACACCCACCTCCTCCTCCCCCGACACACCCACCTCTCCTCTCCCTCCCCGACACACCCACCTCCTCCTCTCCTCCCCCGACACACCCACCTCCTCCTCCTCCCCGACACACCCACCTCCTCCTCCTCCCCGACACACCCACCTCCTCCTCCCCCGACACACCCACCTCCTCCTCCCCCGACACACCCACCTCCTCCTCCCCCGACACACCCACCTCCTCCTCTCCCTCCCCCGACACTCCCACCTCCTCCTCTCCCTCCCCCGACACACCCTCCTCCTCCTCGACACACCCACCTCCTCCTCTCCCGACACACCCTCCTCCTCCCCGAAACACCCCTCCTCCTCCCCGAAACACCCTCCTCCTCCTCGACACACCCACCTCCTCCTCCCCCGACACACCCTCCTCCTCCTCCGACACACCCTCCTCCTCCTCCCCCGACACACCCTCCTCCTCCTCCTCCCCCGACACTCCCTCCTCCTCCTCCCCCGACACACCCTCCTCCTCCTCCCCCGACACACCCTCTCTCCCCTCCGACCACCCTCCTCCTCCTCCTCCCCCGACACACCCTCCTCCTCCTCCTCCCCCGACACACCCTCCTCCTCCTCCTCCCCCGACACACCCTCCTCCTCCTCCTCCCCCGACACACCCTCCTCCTCCTCCTCCCCCGACACACCCTCCTCCTCCCCCTCCCCCGACACACCCTCCTCCTCCCCCTCCCCGACACACCCTCCCCCTCCCCCTCCCCGACACACCCTCCCCCTCCCCCGACACACCCTCCCCCTCCCCCGACACACCCTCCTCCTCCTCCTCCCCCGACACACCCTCCTCCTCCTCCGACACACCCTCCTCCACCCCCCTCCCCCGACACACCCTCCTCCTCCTCCGACACACCCTCCTA